>NC_068358.1:110365364-110377864 GCF_020536995.1 Dreissena polymorpha
ATCGTTATCTAAAGTTCTCAGAATATTTTATTTAAGTTTTGAAAGTAATTCATTTAAGAGTTGCAACAGCTTTTTAAAAGTGTCTGCATTGCGCTAAATGTTTTTGTTTGCATGGGATCATTTGTGATCTTAAACCGCTTTATATACACAATCTTTACAATAACTTATGTAAATTTGTTACACCTTTAATAATCATATTTGTATGTTTTATTGCATGTACTGACCTGTATAGTTTTTTCGATTGGTTACTTGTCTTAAATGAAATACTTCCATATGGTCATAAGACGTTTTCTGTTGCTGTCTTTGGAGTTTCAATAAACATGTAAGGAGAACATTTTCAACGGATTATTACCAAGTTTTACATGTTCTATCATTTAATCACTGGATAATAAATAAACTAATTTTTCTGTATGATTTCAGCACGACCAGATAAGGCTCTCTTTGAACAAACGCACGAACTGAGGAAGCAGCTCATGGCTGGTAAGATATATTATTCTATACGAGATTGTACTAAATAGCCTAAATACTAACAGCAAATTGATATACCTTTTGCAGGAAATTACCTTTTTTATTTTTTTTATAGGCCAAATTGAAAACGAGCAGCAGAAGCAGTATGCAAAGCAGCGATCAATGCTGGACATAGTGGGTGAGAATCGTTATATCATATCAAACAACCTGCATGATGATTTTCATTGTTTGGAAAAAAAGAGATATTAGCGTTACAATAATAATCATCAAAATAACATTATAATTACAGGTTGGGTTATAAAATGTCGTCTAGAACGAATTCTTGGAACACTTAATGGTGATCAAGCGAACCAGTTGATTGAGCTGATTGTTAACGGTGGTCTGGGAGGTCTAGGGAGGGATAAAGGCACCGATCCTCCAAAGCAGCTTAAAATGATGCTTGAAGAATTGAAGCCTGAACAAGTAAAACTTATTTTGAATGGCTTAGATGCGACGCAACTCAAACAAATTTTGAGTGGAATTGAAGGCGCCCATCAGTTTAAAGACATTTTCCGAAGCATTGATGAAGCCCAGCTCAGACAGCTAATCAGATTCTTAAATGCTGATCAGTTAAAAGACATTTTCCGCAGCATTGATGAAGCCCAGCTCAGACAGCTAGTCACAAACTTAAATGCTGATCAGCTCACACAGATGGTGAACCATTTAGCAGGCGAAAAACAAGCCAAATCCCTGATGCAGGCGTTTGGGGGATTGTTGCAATAAGACCCGATTTTGTTGACTTTTATGTATGGTTAGCAAAGAAGAATGATCTGTTATCCGGACACTAACATACACAATAGCTATAATTTATCATGCAATTTTATTCCGCGTTGACAGGTATCAAATGTACGACAGTCAAATAGTTTTTTAACAATCACAGCACAATTTGACTTCGCAGTTGTCATAATTAATATCTTTATAATAAAAAACAATGTGCAATATAATGTCATTTTTTAAACACAATAACATCGGAAAGAAATAAGTCGTCTGTTGATCCTTTCATTAGTTATCATTCATTTATTGTCCTCATATTGTTCTATTGATATGAAGAGGCATATGTATTATACAAACAACAAGGTATATTATTGAGTCTCGAAAATACCCAGCAATTACTGTGAGTGACCCTGTTTTAAGGTAAATATACGGTTCTTTTCTTAAAACAATTTTTCCTCTTAACATGAATAAGCTAACTCTCGTTACACAAAACGGACATACTAAGCGTTCAAAAAGGCTTGTCATCTAATAAATGACTGCCAAATATTGATTCAATTCAATCGAACATGGTTATTTAATAAAGAATTATTAATGTCTGGTCGGAATCGTTTCTTGTATTATTGCAGATTTCAATGCGCCACTGTTTGACTCACAAGGATGTGACAATAATTTGATTTCGTCTGAAACAAGAAATAAAATAAGTTATGCAAATGATCAATTATGCTATACATTTGCAGATGTAACTTACTACGAGTGTGTATACATTTTGTAACATTTGCTTCTTTTAAACGAAACTGTTAAATGTCTAACGTATTATTTGTAAATATTAATGAGATATCTTACTTAAATGCGCTGTATCTTTGCTTTAATATTAGTTTTGGCATATATGAAGCGGTTATATTTCATTGGCATATATACAATTTGCTTGAATTATTTTTCCTGTTTTGCAATAAAATACTGATGTTACGCATTTGCTGTTATAAAAATAAAAGAAAAATGAATATGCTTAAATATTACCAGGAGAATATCTTCCTTTAACCATATGCTAGTCTTTTCTTTAAAAACCATCTGGCTATATGAGATTTTTTTATTTATTTTATGCATGATTTATTAAAAATTAAGACACATATATTAACATGCGATGACTAATCATAGAGTATGTATCACATTTATATGGATATAGAGTTCAAGACAGTATTCGTTATTTCGTTATTTACGCAAAACATAACGTTCTTTAATATGGTGTTTATTTATTAATAATAAATAGTTGTTTTTAATGCTTCTTTGATGCTGGATTATGCAATTAAATACTTCCTTTTATACAGGCTTTGATTTAATTGATAGCATGTACATGAGAAAAAATACCATCTTATTTTGGAACTTATGTCCATAGCAGATGTGTTTCTTCTTTTAATGCCTTTATCGTAATGTGTTTCCGATCTTAAGACAACATATCCTAATATATACTTTTTCAAGATTTAATAATATAAACATCTCATAGACAAAAATTGCAACCCGAGCAGATGAATGTCTACCTATGCAACGAAATTTAGGTATAATAATAAGCGATAAATGTTTACAAAAAAACGTTACTTTGTAATATCACTTTAGTTGTTTCACGTATCTGTTAATACGTTTGATTGACTAATTGGTATGTGTCATACTGTATATTATTGCTATTTTCGATTATTCAAAACATTCATACTTTATATTAAGTACATAGAAATTGTACTTGCTTTTTTATTACACAATAAGGTGGGCACGTCCCTTTCACTACATTTTTGAGAATGAAGTAGTTGCAATCGATATTGTAAACACAGAAAGAGGTTATTTCGATTAAAAACAAGTGTAATAAATGCAGTCGTAAATTAATAGTTAACTTTGTTTGATTTTATCATTTCTAAATATGTGATAATAATACAACGCACAGCAAATAGATAAACTGCTGAATACTGCATGTTTAATTTTCTATTTCAATAGTTTGGTTATTAGGAATATTGCACTCTGTATATTGTTACATTCTATTTTTCTTAATTATATGTACAACGATTAATGTGTACACCTGTTACTAGGATTAGTAACTTTATTTTAATTTTAGAAATGTGTATGCTGAAAAGTAAAGGGAACTTAGTTTAGATTAATTTGATTCATGCCCACAGAACAAGCCTAGTGGAGAGAATTTCACAAGTTGTAACAATATGAGACTTTTGTCCGGAATGGATGCATGCATTCGTCACTCTTCCGATCGCAATGTGTATACAGAGCAAAAACGAGTGTTGGATAAGTCGCGATGGTTAGTAAGGATAACAAAGAGCGTTGACTTATGTTTGTCTCTACAAAAAAGAGCATTCGGTACCTACATCCGCGTGTAATCGCCATAAATGCCGCATGGGGTTATTGAAAATCCACTAATAAGAGATAGACTGACGTACATATCGATGATTTTAAGTCACACTACACAGTCTGACACAGATGCATTAAGAGGAAATCGCAGGTAACTTTCAAGTTACCAAAGGGTGCAGTTCTAGGTGACGAGAATGCGTACGAGTGCAGGGTTAACTGGCCACTATTATTTTTGATTGACGTCGGTCATGAAGTAAGTGTTTATCGCAAATTGATTGTAAATGAATCACACATTTACCATTTACGTAATCTTAAACGGTAATTAAAAGAGTGCATTAAAACGGTGTCGGGCAACATCACACCTTTTAACTGTCAACAATTACTGTAAACATACTGATAACAATTTTTACTTAAAAAAAGTTAAAAGCAAATAGTGAGCAACAAATTAATTATGGCTTGTAAGTTGTGTAAACAATACCAGTAAAAAAATAGTTCGGTAAGAATTTAATTCCAGTGGATGCCTATTGCATCATGTCCATTTAAAGAACTAAATTACACCGTACTTCTACAACCACGTTATAATATCTGCTGGCACAAGTCCCTTTGTAGGCATCTCCTGCGTAGGTCATTCAATATACATGTATGCCATGTTGAACCCGTGTTTTTATAAGAGCGCGAAATTTGTGCTGTCGTCAGTTAAGTTCCACGCATAGAAAGCGTGCGTACTGCATCAGACCATGTGCTGTAACTCAATATAGACGCGCAGTACTGGTAGTATTTTAAAATGAAAAAATAACATTGGAATTAATGCGAACAATCAGAAAATATTTGACCCATTGAAGCTTTAGAAAACATACGTTAATTACGACTCATACAGTGCAGTACGTGTATTTTAAAAGAGCACAGTACTGCGTCATTTAGCATGTACGTTCGTAAAACGTATTCGGGAGAGGAGTGGTGATTGGAAAGGAGACATGACGTTGTCCGTGAGTCCATCCGTCTGTCTGTCACAAACTTGTCAGGGTTATATCTCAGAAACTGTATAGTATATCAACATAAAACTTATGGGTTACATATTTGACTACCGGGAATCCCAGTCGTGATTGTTCAAATATGAATAATAACGATGACAGCGACTGACTGGGTGGTGCTCTATCTTGGAGTCAGTGCAGTTGTGCTCTTTGGTGATTTGCGGACCGTCATTTATTCTTATGCTAAACTTTGAAATAACTTCATGCCATCAAGTGTCTGTTGTTTTCACTTCGCACATGTATTATTACCGGTATGCATATATGCTTCAAAGCCTCGATTGCTCTAATTACTGTTACAGTCGTCATCCGTAGGTCCGTAATGATCACCAATCATGAACAAATGTAAGCGACGATATCTAAATTATTTGCAGAATCTGTGATATTTTCTTCGATTGGTCTCCTTCACTAGTTACGGACAAAAACATGCCGTTTTGATTAGTGTTACTATGACAAACAAGACTTTATTACAAACAATAATATAGGGTGTTTACCTGGTAACTGCATAGATACCCAACGCTATAACTTGCGTATGTTATTTGAACATCGTACCAAAGATCCGCAATTCTGCACATGTTGCCACAACGGAATTTTACTACTTAAACGACGCTTTCGTTAGAACGCGATCAACGCGATTGGTTGCAATCAAAGCTTCAATATGTTTAGCACTTGTTTCCGTTGTGATTTTGTTATCTACCGCGGCTCCTCTGTGCAATTCTACACGCCTCAAACCACAACGTCGGCGTCGCTATGAAAAATGTCATTGTTGTCCTCTCTCGTCTGTATTTCATGAAAAACTTTGCCAATCCTCTATTTTATTTGCAGATGAAATTCGCTTTAGCCATAGCGTTCGCAGTTATTTTCATAGATCGTAAATAACCACAGTTGCCTAACTACAATCAACGCAAATTAATTCATATTCTATTAAGGGCTGAAAATAAGACATTATAAATAAACGCACAATCGTTAAAAACCGTGTACAGGACACATGAATGAACTTGGTCGATATGTATACACTGAATATGACAATTCACAAGTTTTGAAATATAAACTTTATTAAAAAACATGAATATATGATATTTACTATATATTGAACACGTTTTCTATACTTTTATTGCAATAGAAGAAGTTATATCAAAGTGCATGACTAACGAAATGCTGCACTCAAAATGAAATGCTATAAAAGTGGGCCACTATCAGACTCACGTGGTTACACTAACAATGTGTAGTGGAGTACCGGTAGTCAGCTCTTATACATCAGAAGAACTACAGTTACATCTTAATGGGAGCTCTGAATTGTGTGTAAAAACAGGGGTGATTATATACTGGTGTAGAATATTGCACATGAAAAATCATAGCTTACCACGGAAAATGTTATTTATAAACAAAGCACATGCGTCACATTATCGATGTCTCAATCCCAAATCATAACCTACTGGCCACTATCTCGCAGTTAACGTAATACAATTTGTAAACGATTGTCATAAAACTCGAATCTTCGCTTGGGGTGTTAACTACCTTAGGATAAGATCTTTCTTGTTAATCAGTAGTCAGAACAAATGTCGACCCTTGTTAAAAATTTCACGTGATAGGTTCAGACGTAAATTATTGGTCGATATCATCAGGATCTTCGATTAGATGTTCATGTATGTGGCATATACCCAGAAACCACATTATTCAGCCGTCCCTCTAATCATTTTGGTATAAAGAATGCAAGTTTATAAAGCCACCAGAATTAATAAAGATATAATTTGAACTATTCATGATCGAAGTGGTTAACTAATCTGCTCATATTCGATATACATAAATTCTACAATGCGCTGAATTTCTGTCTTTAAATATCAGACGTTTTTATGACGCCAAATATGGAAAACTGTTTTACACCAAACTAATAATAAAATGAATATTTTATGAGTGTATATTCGTATTTATTGATAAGTGATGATGTATAGAATAACCGTATACATAATTATCAATAAATAAGAGTTAATAAGAGAAGATAAATATAAGTATGTTTAAATAAAACCATTTATTTTCTCAAATGCTACTTATATCTACGAATAAATTGAAAAACCTTTAAATAACATTACTCTTTCCAATATTATGCCTTTTAAATATACACGGTTATGGTTTCCGTAGTGAAATTAAGCCAAGCTAATGTCTTCAGTAAAGCCAATATTGACGCTTGTTATCTTGGAACAAACGGTTATTTTTTAGAAAAAGTATATTAAATCCAAAACTGTGCTGGTCCGAGTTCGAAATCTTGTTTTCCAGACCATCTTCGCAATTTAACTACGTTATCATTTATGAATAATGTTACAGAAGAAACGAATTTGTATCACCTATCACCTAATCTGAACATAACACGATTTCTTAAAAAATAAAGGAACAGAAATGTTTTAGTTCTTTTCGTTTTTGCAATACGTAATATTTTTCTGAATAAATTAAGATCATTACACATTTTTAAAACGCTCGCTCATTTAATCGATTTGTGCATTCGCTTCACATCATGTCGACTCAGGTTCACCGACTGCTCAGTGATATGCACACCCACATCACATCTTGGCGACTCAGGTTCACCGACTGGCTCAGTGATAGGTACAACCGCATCACATCTTTGCGACTCAGGTTCGCCGACTGGCTCAGTAATAGGAACACCCGCATTACATCTTGGCGACTCAGGTTCACCGACTGGTTCAGCGATAGGCACACCCGTATTACATCTTCGCGACTCAGGTTTACCTACTTGCTCAGTTATAGGAACACCCGCATTACATCTTGGCGACTCAGGTTCACCAATTGGCTCAGTAATAGTTACACCCGCATCACATCTTGGCGACTCAGGTTCGCCGTCTGGCTCAGTGATAGGTACAACCGCATCAAATCTTTGCGAGTCTGGTTCGCCGACTGGCTCAGTAATAGGAACACCCGCATTACATCTTGGCGACTCAGGTTCACCGACTGGCTCAGCGATAGGCACACCCGTATTACATCTTCGCGACTCAGGTTCACCTACTTGCTCAGTGATAGGAACACCCGCATTACATCTTGGCGACTCAGGTTCACCGACTCGCTCAGTAATAGTTACACCCGCATCACATCTTTGAGACTCAGGTTCGCCGTCTGGCTCAGTGATTGGTAAAACCGCATCACAAATTTGTGACTCAGGTTTGCCGACTGGCTCAGTGATAGGTACACTCACATCACATCTTGGCGACTAAGGTTCACCGACTGGCTCAGTGATAGGCACACCCGCATCATATCTTGGCGACTCAGGTTCGCCGACTGGCTCAGTGATAGGCACACCCACATCACATCTTGGCGACTCAGGTTCACCGACTGGCTCAGTAATAGGTACAACCGCAACACATCTTTGCGACTCAGGTTCACCGACTGGCTCAGTGATAGGTACACCCACATCACATCTTTGCGACTCGGGTTCACCGACTGCTCAGTGATAGGTACACCCGAATCACATCTTTGCGACTCAGGTTCATCGAATGGCTCAGTGAAAGGTACACCCGCATCACATCTTGGTGACTCGGGTTCACCGACTGGCACAGTAATAGATACACCCGCATCACATCTTTGCGACTTAGATTGACCGACTGGCTCAGTTATAGGTTCACCCGCATCACATCTTGGTGACTCAGTTTCACCGTTTGGCTCAGAGATAGGTACACCTGCATTTTATCTTGGTGACTCAGGTTCACCGACTGGCTCAGTGATAGGTACATCCGCATCACATCTTTGCGATTCAGGTTCGCCGACTGGCTCACAGATAGGTACACCCGCATCACATCTTGGCGACTCAGGTTCACCGACTGGCTCAGTGATAGATACACCCGCATCACATCTTGGTGACTCGGGTTCACCGACTGACTCAGTGATATGTACACCCGCATCACATCTATGCGACTCAGGTTCGCCGACTGGCTCAGTGATAGGTACACCCACATCACATCTTGGCGACTCATGTTCACCGACTGACTCAGTGATAGGTACACCCGCATCACATCTTTGCGACTCAGGTTCGCCGACTGATTCAGTAATAGGCACACCCACATCACATCTTTGCGACTCATGTTCATCGACTGGCTCAGTGATAGGCACACCCTCATCAAATCTTGGTGACTCGTGTTCATCGACTGACTCAGTGATATGTACACCCTCATCACATATTGGTGACTCGGGTTCATCGACTGGCTCAGTTATAGTAACTCAATTTCTTCGCATATCTTCTTCGTAATCCCATTTATTGCGCCGCCCCTCTGGAACATCGACTCAATGCGGCTATTTAATGACTTTCAGGCCTGGGCTGAACCAGTACTTGATGTTTTATTTTGAGATCTAAAGAACACGCCCATTTTGGGGATCGAAACTGTGACCTCCCGATCCCTAGGCGGCCGCCATATCCACTACACCACGGCAATTTTAAATAAGTTTTGACACACGCCGACAACAAACAGATTGCGATCAAAAGATTATGATAAAGAGCTTGATTTTCCGTGCGTATTTAAGTCAACATCGTAACGAATGTACACTTAATTGAATGGGATCCCGCATTTATATATATATATATATATATATATATATATATATATATATATATATATATATAAACCTTAAGTAAAAGACCAATAAGCTAAAATATCCAGGTAAAAATAGGTATCCAGACATAACCGTTGTATTACTCTGTACTAGTGGAGTGCTGACAATATTGTCAAAAACTTTAAATCTGATAAAATAATGTTTTAAGATGGACGGACATTCAATTTAGCATATTGGCAGCGTGCGTGTTCCAAACGGAATTTTTTGATTATGCAGGCACCGTGTTTGTTTGAAATCAGAAGAGTTAAATAATACGTAGAAACACAATATGCGAAGGGATGTAATAACATCGATACTTTTCGAAATCTAATGAACGGAGTGCGCAACTATTTCGCATTGTGCGCATTAACTAGGTGTATGTTATACCTGTAAACGAAGTTTATTCATTTTTAATTCTAACACGGCACGCGACTTGTTTTCTATAGAAAAAAAGGAAATCAAGTGTGGGTTATTCTGCAATAACTTATGGGCGGAGCTTAATGTTTCGAAAATAGTTCCAAATAAATAAAGAAAATATGGCAGTAAAATGCACGTGCTGAAACCCGCTCTAAAAGAAATGTCATAAATGTAGCATGTATATAAATGAAATGAAACAACAAATTGTATATTTGGTGATAAATGGCATAAACACGCCTACAAAGAATGTTAATTGTTAGAAAACATAATTCAGAAAACATTTATAGCATGTCAGCTTTTCAGTAGCATCAATAAACTTGTCGTCATTAATTTTCTACGATTCTACGATTCAATGAAAGTGACGTCATTTGCAAAATATTTATGAATGAAAACGACGTCATATGTTTGTACAATTCAATGACGTCACTAAATAGTGGACTTTGTACTTAGAAGGGCGGAGTACTGAAAAATATAGTTCATGTCCTAAAGCTTGAACCAAATCAATCAGAATCGTGTTAGAATCGAAATAATATTTTGTTATGGTGGTTTGTTTTCGAATAACCCACAGTAAGTTGTATAGATGCGTGTTATCAAATCACTCGTGCTTTGCACTCGTGATTTAATTCTTACGCATCTATACTCCTTACTGTGGGTTATTCGACAACAAACCATGATAGAAAAATATTATTTCTTAACTAAAGTTTCGTCTATTACTGGTATTCTGATTTAACCAAATTGTTTGACAACTAATACTGCGACATTTAATAATTCGATTGGTTCAAATTTAAGGTAATTTTTTACACAGCGTACTTTGTTAATCACAATTTTTTATTCATTTTTGCAATTTATTTGCATATTAGCATTTAAATTGGTGATTTAAGATCATTTTGCGTTATTGAAGGATTCTGTTTGTTAGATACTTGAAATATTAAGTAGTTGTTATTGTGGGTTTATTTTGTATATTTAGAACTCTACTTTCGATTTAACATGTTTAGTTAGATCACAGGCAATTGATTATTGCTGACGTATCATACAAAACCAGGTAAATATTTATTAAGTAAAATATAGATCTACAATGTTATACACTTTCTCTAAATGATATTGTTATCTTTAAACTATCTATGTATAAATCACATTTACGATTTTTCATTTCTACTTTCTATTGCCATTTGTCAAAGCTTGTCTCGTTACGGTTTGTATTTTGCCGATGTCACAATTAGTTATCAATACGAACGATGTTTTAGCGTAAGTTATCCTCATTTTATCTGGGATTATATTTCGACTTTTGAATCCAATTTAATAACGTACAGGGAATGGTGTGCGCTCTTTATTGATAATAAATACATATTTATTGTTGATTCGGCATTCAAAAAGGTCTACTTTCGATTTAACTTTTTGTGTTATTGCAAGCAATTGATTGTTGTCGAGGTATTATATATAACCGCGTACATATTTATCACGTTAAATATTTAAAATGTTATTTATATTCGTTAAATCATGCTATTTTTTAATTATATGCGTAAACATAACATTATATAGCGACTTTGCATGTCTACTTTCTTTTTCCATTTGTTCAAACTGGTCTTTACTTTCAGTTTGAAATTAACATGGACTAGGTTTAAAACGGTTTGTGGAATTATGTCTGCCTAATTTTCTAATGCGCAATAAATTATTTATACGAACGAGGTTTTAGCATCAGTTACACCCGTTTGAACTTGGATTATATATTCATTTTGATTTACCAATATATTTAAAGAAACGGAATGGATTTCGCTTCTTGATAAATAAAAACTGTTAATTTAATATTGATACGACATAAAAAAAATACACACATAGTGTGCTCATTTAGTATGGAAGAGTATCTGTATCATAAATCCTTATAATCCTTATATATATTAATTAAAATACCTTCCGAACTTCATTAAGGCTATTATTAGTCGACCATCTGAGAGATCATGCGGAAACAGTTCATTCCTCCCAAACAACAGCGTAGTGGCCAAAGAACTGACAGCGAGTCAGACACATCAGGATCGTCTGATGTTGACAAACCCGAAGACACTGATACTCGAATAATAAATGACGTAACTGATTCAACGCTTTCTGGCAGTGAAAAAACTAATATCAGCCTAGGAGAAAACGAAAGCATCGACCTAAATAAATTATTTGCAAAACCAACACAATCTAAGAAGCAATCTCAGGCAAGTCCTTCCAAGAAACCAGTGAATCCCACCAGAACGCAAAAGGCAACACCAGGTAAAAGTAAATGCAGCCTGCAATAACTGCTGCAGCTACTGTTCTACAATAAAATTTACAAATAAACTTTTATATTAAGATGTGATTTCTGCTGCCACTAAAACTAATACTTCTACAATTTCTTCAAAAACGTCAATTACTCCTTATAATACTGAAAACCTTGTACTGCTGCATCTGCTTCTACTACGTCTACCACCAGCACCATCGCCGCCGCCACCGCCGCCACCACCACCACCACAACAAATACCGCAACCATCATCACCACCACTACTTCTATTACTACTAGTACTACTACTTCTAGTACTACTACTACTACTACTACTACTACTACTACTACTACTACTACTACTACTACTACTACTACTACTACTACTACTACTACTACTACTACTACTACTTCTACTACTACTACTACTGCTACTATTACTTCTACTACTACTACTACTACTACTACTACTACTACTACTACTACTACTACTACTACTACTACTACTACTACTACTACTACTACTACTACTACTACTACTGCTGCTTCTACTTCTATTACTACTACTACTTCTACTACTACTTCTTCTACTACTACTACTACTTTTACTACTACTACTACTACTACTACTTCTACTACTTCTACTACTGCTTCTGCTGCTA
>NC_068358.1:110382864-110392864 GCF_020536995.1 Dreissena polymorpha
GAACATCCCGTAGTGCCACCAAGCGGTACGTATGTCTAATAACATATCGTTATTTAAAGTTCTCAGAATATTTTATTTAAGTTTTGAAAGTAGTTCATTTAAGAGTTGCAACAGCTTTTTAAAAGTGTCTGCATTGCGCTTAATGTTTTTGTTTGCATGGGATCATTTGTGATCTTAAACCGCTTTATATACACAATATTTACAATAACTTATGTAAATTTGTTACACCTTTAATAATCATATTTGATTGTTTTATTGCATGTACTGACCTGTATAGTTTTTTCGATTGGTTACTTGTCTTAAAGGAAATACTTCCATATGGTCATAAGACGTTTTCTGTTGCTGTCTTTGGAGTTTCAATAAACATGTAAGGAGAACATTTTCAACCGATTATTACCAAGTTTTACATGTTCTATCATTTAATCACTGGATAATAAATAAACTACTTTTTCTGTATGATTTCAGCACGACCAGATAAGGCTCTCTTTGAACAAACGCACGAACTGAGGAAGCAGCTCATGGCTGGTAAGATATATTATTCTATACGAGATTGTACTAAATAGCCTAAATACTAACAGCAAATTGATATACCTTTTGCAGGAAATTACCTTTTTTTATTTTTTGTATAGGCCAATTTGAAAACGAGCAGCAGAAGGAGTATGCAAAGCAGCGATCAATGCTGGAAATAGTGGGTGAGAATTGTTACATCATATCAAACAACCTGCATAATGATTTTCATTGTTTGGAAAAAAAGAGATATTAGCGTTACAATAATAATCATCAAAATAACATTATAATTACAGGTTGGGTTATAAAATGTCGTCTAGAACGAATTCTTGGAACACTTAATGGTGATCAAGCGAACCAGTTGATTGAGCTGATTGTTAACGGTGGTCTGGGAGGTCTAGGGAGGGATAAAGGCACCGATCCTCCAAAGCAGCTTAAAATGATGCTTGAAGAATTGCAGCCTGAACAAGTAAAACTTATTTTGAATGGCTTTGATGCGACGCAACTCAAACAAATTTTGAGTGGAATTAACTTCGCCCGTCAGTTTGAAGACATTTTCCGCAGCATTGATGGAGCCCAGCTCAGACAGCTAATCAGAGCCTTAAATGCTGATCAGTTAAAAGAAATTGTCCGCAGCATTGATGAAGACCAGCTCAGACAGCTAGTCACAAACTTAAATGCTGATCAGCTCACACAGATGGTGAACCATTTAGCAGGCGAAAAACAAGCCAAATCCCTGATGCAGGCGTTTGGGGGATTGTTGCAATAAGACCCGATTTTGTTGACTTTAATGTATGGTTAGCAAAGAAGAATGATCTGTTAACCGGACACTAACATACACAATAGCTATAATTTATCATGCAATTTTATTCCGCGTTGACAGGTATCAAATGTACGACAGTCAAATAGTTTTTCAACAATCACAGCACAATTTGACTTCGCAGTTGACATAATTAATATCTTTATAATAAAATACATTGTGCAATATAATGTCATTTTTTAAACACAATAACATCGGAAAGAAATAAGTCGTCCGTTGATCCTTTCATTAGTTATCATTCATTTATTGTCCTCATATTGTTCTATTGATATGAAGCGGCATATGTATTATACAAACAACAAGGTATATTATTGAGTCTCGAAAATACCCAGCAATTACTGTGAGTGACCCTGTTTTAAGGTAAATATACGGTTCTTTTCTTAAAACAATTTTTCCTCTTAACATGAATAAGCTAACTCTCGTTACACAAAACGGACATACTAAGCGTTCAAAAAGGCTTGTCATCTAATAAATGACAAAATGTTGATTCAATTCAATCGAACATGGTTATTTAATAAAGAATTGTTAATGTCTGGTCGGAATTGTTTCTTGTAATATTGCAGATTTCAATGCGCCACTGTTTGACTCACAAGGATGTGACAATACTTAGATTTTGTCTGAAACAAGAAATAAAATAAGTTATGCAAATGATCAATTATGCTATACATTTGCAGATGTAACTTACTACGTGTGTGTATACGTTTTGTAATATTTGCTTCTTTTAAACGAAACTGTTAAATGTTCAACGTATTATTTGTAAATATTAATTAGATATCTTACTTAAATGCGCTTTATCTTTGCTTTTATATTAGTTTTGGCATATATGAAGCGGTTATATTTCATTGACATATATACGATTTGCTTGAATAATCTTTCCTGTTTTGCAATAAAATACGGATGTTACGCATTTGCTGTTATAAAAATAAAAGAAAAATTTTGCTATATGAGATTTTTTTATTTATTTTATGCATGATTTATTAAAAATTAAGACACATATATTAACATGCGATGGCTAATCATAGAGTATGTAACACATTTATATGGATGTAGAGTTCAAGACAGTATTCGTTATTTCGTTATTTACGCAATACATAACGTTCTTTAATATGGTGTTTGTTTATTAATAATAAATAGTTGTTTTTAATGCTTCTTGGATGCTGGATGATGCAATTAAATACTTCCTTTTATACAGGCTTTGATTTAATTGATAGCATGTACATGAGAAAAAACACCATCTTATTTTGGAACTTATTTCCATAGCAGATGTGTTTCTTCATTTAATGCCTTTATCGTAATGTGTTTCCGATCTTAAGACAACATATCCAATTATATACTTTTTCAAGATTTAATAATATAAACATCTCATAGACAAAAATTGCAACCCGAGCAGATGAATGTCTACCTATGCAACGAAATTTTGGTATAATAATAAGCGATAAATGTTTACCAAAAAAAACGTTACATTGTAATATCACTTAGTTGTTTCACGAATATGTTAATACGTTTGATTGACTAATTGGTATGTGTCATACTGTATATTATTGCTATTTTCGATTATTAAAAACATTAACACTTTATATTAAGTACATAGAATGTTGTACTTGCTTTTTGATTACACAATAAGGTGTGCACGTCACTTTCACTACATTTTTGAGAATGAAGTAGTTGCAATCGATATTATAAACACAGAAAGAGGTTATTTCGATAAAGAAACAAGTGTAATAAATGCAGTCGTAAACTAATAGTTAACTTTGTTTGATTTTATCATTTCTAAATATGTGATAATAATACAACGTACAGCAAATATGATTTAAAAGATAAACTGCTGAATACTGCATGTTTAATATTCTATTTCAATAGTTTGGTTATACAAGTTAGGAATATTGCACTCAGTATATTGTTACATTCTATTTTTTTTAATTATATGTACAACAATTTATGTGTACACCTGTTTCTAGGATTAGTAAATTTGTTTCAATTTTAGAAATGTGTATGCTGAAAAGTAAAGGGAACTCAATTTAGATTAATTTGATTCATGCCCACAGAACAAGCCTAGTGGAGAGAATTTCACAAGTTGTAACAATATGATACTTTTGTCCGGAATGGATGCATGCATTCGTCACACTTCCGATCGCAATGTGTATACAGAGCAAAAACGAGTGTTGGATAAGTCGCGATGGTTAGTAAGGATAACAAAGAGCGTTGACTTATGTTTGTCTCTACAAAAAAGAGCATTCGGTACCTACATCCGCGTGTAATCGCCATAAATGCCGCATGGGGTTATTGAAAATCCACAAATAAGAGATAGATTGACGTACATATCGATGATTTTAAGTCACACTACACAGTCTGACACAGATGCATTAAGAGGAAATCGCAGGTAACTTTCAAGTTACCAAAGGGTGCTGTTCTAGGTGACGAGAATGCGTACGAGTGCAGGGTTAACTGGCCACTATTATTTTTGATTGACGTCGGTCATGAAGTAAGTGTATATCGCAAATTGATTGTAAATGAATCACACATTTACCATTTACATAATCTAAAACGGAAATTAAAAGAGTGCATTAAAACGGTGTCGGGCAACATCACACCATTTAACTGTCAACAATTACTGTAAACATACTGATAACAATTTTTACTTAAAAAAGTTAAAAGCAAATAGTGAGCAACAAATTAATTATGGCTTGTAAGTTGTGTAAACAATACCAGTAAAAAAATTATTTCGGTAAGAATTTAATTCCAGTGGATGCCTATTGCATCATGTCCATTTAAAGAACTAAATTACACCGTACTTCTACAACCACGTTATAATATTTTCTGGCACAAGTCCCTTTGTAGGCATCTCCTGCGTAGTTCATTCACTATACATGTATGCCATGTTGAACCCGTGTTTTTATAAGAGCGCGAAATTTGTGCTGTCGTCAGTTTAGTTCCACGCAATGAGAAAGCGTGCGTACTGCAACAGACCATGTGCTGTAACTCAATATAGACGCGCAGTACTGGTAGTATTTTAAAATGAAAAAAATAACATTGGAATTAATGCGAACAATCAGAAAATATTTGACCCATCGAAGCTTTAGAAAACATACGTTAATTACGACTCATACAGTACAGTACGTGTATGTTAAAAGAGCACAATACTGCGTCATTTAGCATGTACGTTCGTAAAACGTATTCGGGAGAGGAGTGGTGATCGGAAAGGAGACATGACGTTGTCCGTGAGTCCATCCGTCTGTCTGTCACAAACTTGTCAGGGTTATATCTCAGAAACTGTATAAGATATCAACATAAACCTTATGGGTTATATATTTGGACTACCGTGAATCCCAGTCGTGATTGTTCAAATATGAATAATAACGATGACAGCGACTGACTGGGTGGTGCTCTATCTTGCAGTCAGTGCAATTGTGCTCGTTGGTGATTTGCGGACCGTCTTATGCTAAACTTTGAAATAACTTCATGCCATCAAGTGTCTGCTGTTTTCACTTCACATTCATTATTACCGGTATGCATATATGCTTCAAAGCCTCGATAGCTCTAATTACTGTTACAGCCGTCATCCGTCGGTCCGTAATGATCACCAATCATGAACAAATGTAAGCGACGATATTTAAATTATTTGCAGAATCTGTGATATTTTCTTCGATTGGTCTCCTTCACTAGTTATGGACAAAAACATGTCGTTTTGATTAGTGTTACTATGACAAACAAGACTTTATTACAAACAATAATATAGGGTGTTTACCTGGTAACTGCATAGATACCCAACGCTATAACTTGCGTATGTTATTTGAACATCATCCCAAAGATTCCCAAAGAATTCTGCACATGTTGCCACAATGGACTTTGACTACTTAAACGACGCTTTCATTAGAACGCGATCAACGCGATTGGTTGCAATCACAGCTTCAATATGTTTAGCACTTGTTTCCGTTGTTATTTTGTGATCTACCGCGGCTCCTCTGTGCAATTCTACAAGCCTCAAATCACAACGTCGGCGTCGCTATGAAAAATGTCATTGTTGTCCTCTCTCGTCTGTATTTCATGAAAAACTTTGCCAGTCCTCTATTTTATTTATAGATGAAAATTCGCTTTAGCCATAGCGTTCGCAGTTATTTTCAAAGATCGTGAATAACCACAATTGCCTAACTACAATCAACGCAAATTAATTCATACTCTATTAAGGGCTGAATGAATGAACTTGGTCGATATGTATACACTGAATATGACAATTCACAAGTTTTGAAATATAAACTTTATTAAAATACATGAATATATGATATTTACAATAAATTGAACACGTTTTTTATACTTGTATTGTAATAGAGGAAGTTATATCAAAGTGCATGACTAACGAAATGCTGCACTCAAAATGAAATGCTATAAAAGTGGGCCACTATCAGAATCACGTAGTTACACTAACAATGTGTAGTGGAGTACCGGTAGTCAGCTCTTATACATCAGAAGAACTACAGTTACATCTTAATGGGAGCTCTGAATTCTGTGTAAAAACAGGGATGAATTTATACTGGTGTAGAATATTGCACATGAAAAATCATAGCTTACCACGGAAAATGTTATTTATAAACAAAGCACATGCGTCACATTATCGATGTCTCAATCCCAAATCATAACCTACTGGCCACTATCTCGCAGTTAACGTAATACAATGTGTAAACGATTGTCATAAAACTCGAATCTCCGCTTGGGGTGTTAACTACCTTAGGATAAGATCTTTCTTGTTTATCGGTAGTCAGAACAAATGTCGACCCTTGTTAAAAATTTCACGTGATATGTTCAGACATAAATTATTAGTCGATATCATCAGGATCTTCGATTAGATGTTCATGTATGTGGCATATACCCAGAAACCACATTATTCAGCCGTCCCTCTAATCATTTTGGTATAAAGAATGCAAGTTTATACAGCCACCAGAATTAATAAAGATATAATTTGAACTATTCATGGTCGAAGTGGTTTACTAATCTGCTCATATTCGATATACATAAATTCTACAATGCGCTGAATTTCTGTCTTTAAATATCAGACGTTTTTTATGACGCCAAATATGGAAAACTGTTTTACACCAAACTAATAATAATATGAATATTTTATGAGTGTATATTAGTATTTATTGATAAGTGATGATGTATAGAATAACCGTATAAATAATTATCAATAAATTAGAGTTACTTGGGAATACCACTAATTTACGAAAATTTTATTTAGATTTGAATGTGATGTATTGTCAGCTTTGAAAACAGTAAATCATAAACATTAAAGAGAAGATAAATATAAGTATGTTTAAATAAAACCCTTTATTTTCACAAATGCTACTTATATCTACGAATAAATTGAAAAACCTTTAAATAACATGCCTCTTTCCAATATCATGCCTTTAAAATATACACGGTTATGGTTCCGTAGTGGAATTAAGCCAAGCTAATGCCTTCAGTAAAGCCAATATTGACGCTTGTTATCTTGTAACAAACGGTTATATTTTAAAAAAGTATATTTAATCCAAAACTGTGCTGGTCCGAGTTCGAAATCGTGTTTTCCAGACCATCTTCGCAATTTAACTACGTTATCATTTATGAATAATGTTACAGAAGAAACGAATTTGTATCACCTATCACCTAATCTGAACATAACACGATTTCTTACAAAAAAGGAACAGAAATGTTTTAGTTCTTTTCGTTTTTGCAATATGTAATATTTTTCTGAATAAATTAAGAACATTACACATCTTTAAAACGCTCGCTCATTTAATCGATTTGTACATTCGCTTCACATCATGTCGACTCAGGTTCACCGACTGGTTCAGTGATATGCACACCCACATCACATCTTGGCGACTCAGGTTCACCGACTGGCTCAGTCATAGGTACACCCGCATCACATCTTTGCGACTCAGGTGCGCCGATTGGCTCAGTAATAGGAACACCCGCATTACATCTTGGCGACTCAGGTTCACCGACTGGCTCAGTAATAGTTACACCCGCATCACATCTTGGCGACTCAGGTTCGCCGTCTGGCTCATTGATAGGTACAACCGCATCACAAATTTGTGACTCAGGTTTGCCGACTGGCTCAGTGATAGGTACACCCACATCACATCTTGGCGACTCACGTTCACCGACTGGCTCAGTGATAGGCACACCCGCATCATATCTTGGCGACTCAGGTTCGCCGACTGGCTCAGTGATAGGCACACCCACATCACATCTTGGCGGCTCAGGTTCACCGACTGGCTCAGTAATAGGTACAACCTCATCACATCTTTGCGACTCAGGTTCACCTACTGGCTCAGTGATAGGTACACCCACATCACATCTTTGCGACTCGGGTTCACCGACTGGCTCAGTGATAGGTACACCCGAATCACATCTTTGCGACTCAGGTTCATCGACTGGCTCAGTGAAAGGTACACCCGCATCACATCTTGGTGACTCGGGTTCACCGACTGGCACAGTAATAGATACACCCGCATCACATCTTTGCGACTTAGATTGACCGACTGGCTCAGTGATAGGTTCACCCGCATCACATCTTGGTGACTCAGTTTCGCCGACTGGCTCAGTGATAGGTACACCCACATCACATCTTGGCTACTCATGTTCACCGACTGACTCAGTGATAGGTACACCCGTATCACATCTTTGCGACTCAGGTTCGCCGACTGATTCAGTAATAGGCACACCCACATCACATCTTTGCGACTCATGTTCATCGACTGGCTCAGTGATAGGCACACCCTCATCAAATCTTGACGACTCAGGTTCATCGACTGGCTCAGTGATAGGTACACCCTAATCAAATCTTGGTGACTCGTGTTAATCGACTGGCTCAGTGATAGGTACACCATCATCACATATTGGTGACTAGGGTTCATCGACTGGCTCAGTGATAGTAACTCAATTTCTTTGCATATCTTCTTCGTAATCCCATTAATTGCGCCCCCCCCCCCCTCTGGAACATCGACTCAATGCGGCTATTTAATGACTTTCAGGCCTGGGCAGAACCAGTACTTGATGTTTTATTTTGAGATCTAAAGAACACGCCCATTTTGTGGATCGAATCTGTGACCTCCCGATCGCTAGGCGGCCGCCATTTCCACTACACCACGGCAATTTTAAATAAGTTTTGACGCACGCCGACAACAAACAGATAGCGATCAAAAGATTGTGATAAAGAGCTTGATTTTTCCGTGTGTATTTAAGTCAACATCGTAACGAACGTACACTTAATTGTATGGGATCCCGCATTTATATATATATATATATATATATATATATATATATATATATATATATATATATATATATATATATATATATATATATATATATATATAAACCATTAGTAAAAGACCAATAAGCTAAAATATCCAGGTAAAAATAGGTATCCAGACATAACCGTTGTATTACTCTGTACTTGTGGATTGCTGACAATGTTGTCAAAAACTTTTAATCTGATAAAATAATGTTTTAAGATGGACGGACATTCAATTTAGCATATTTGCAGCGTGCGTGTTCCAAACGGAATCTTTTGATTATGCAGCCACCGTGTTTGTTTGAAATCAGAAGAGTTAAATAATACGTAGAAACACAATATGCGAAGGGATGTAATAACATCGATACTTTTCGAAATCTTATGAACGGAGTGCGCAACTATTTCGCATTGTGCGCATTAACATGGTGTATGTTATGCCTGTAAACGAAGTTTATTTATAACTAAAGTTTCGTCTATTACTGGTATTCTGATTTAACCAAATTGTTTGACAACTAATACTGCGACATTTAATAATTCGATTGGTTCAGATTTAAGGTAAGATTTTACACAGCGTACTTTGTTTATCACAGTTTTTTATTCATTTTTGCAATTTATTTGCATATTAACATTTAAATTGGTGATTTAAGATCATTTTGCGTTATTGAAGGATTCTGTTTGTTACATACTAGAAATATTAAGTAGTTGTTATTGTGGGTTTATTTTGTATATTTAGAACTCTACTTTCGAATTAACATGTTTAGTTAGATTACACGCAATTGATTATTGCTGACGTATCATACAAAACCAGGTAAATATTTATTAAGTAAAATATAGATCTACAATGTTATACACTTTCTCTAAATGATATTGTTATATTTAAACTATCTATGTATAAATCACATTTACGATTTTTCATTTCTGCTTTCTATTGCCATTTGTCAAAGCTTGTCTCGTTACGGTTTGTATTTTGCCGATGTCACAATTAGTTATCAATACGAACGATGTTTTAGCGTAAGTTATCCTCATTTTATCTGGGATTATATTTCGACTTTTGAGTCCAATTTAATAACGTACAGGGAATGGTGTGCGCTCTTTATTGATAATAAATACATATTTATTGTTGATTCGGCATGCAAAACGGTCTACTTTCGATTTAACTTTTTGTGTTATTGCAAGCAATTGATTGTTGTCGAGGTATTATATATAACCGCGTACATATTTATCACGTTAAATATTTAAAATGTTATTTACATTCGTTAAATCATGTTATTTTTTAATTATATGCGTAAACATAACATTATATAGCGACTTTGCATGTCCACTTTCTTTTTCCATTTGTTCACACTGGTCAGTTTGAAATTAACATGGACTAGGTTCAAAACAGTTTGTGGAATTATGTC
>NC_068358.1:110760364-110987852 GCF_020536995.1 Dreissena polymorpha
AACATCCGGTCCAAAATAATCTTTCTGGTTTACATCCCACACTAATCAGGGCGTAGATCATACGCAAGTAACTGGTGTGGCGTAAATGAGAACAATATTAAATGGCGGTCAACGGCTGATTTTCTATGTTTTCGTCCGAACTTTTGAAAAATGTGTATATTTACCACAATTATTCGACATTATCCGTATGCGTAGGATGATATAATGATATCCATTTAACCTCGGTAAAAATTCTGTAGATTCATTAACATTACGCAAGTCATCACCATCGTCATCAATTCCTTAACCGGTATGGTCGTTAGGGGGTAGGTGAGGTGAGGGAAGAAAATTCAGCAATCCTTCTCCAGTCAGGTTTGTTGTGTGCTGCTGAGAGAATTTATCAATGGGAAGGAATGTTTACAACTCTTTTAAATTGTCAATCCAGCTTTTCAAGAGATAGTCGAGTCTGATTGTTTAAAGTGTACACGGTTAATTGTATGTGCAATTTTATAGTAAAATGTATATGTATAAGTTTTCTCAGCAGTTTTCATGGAAATGTGGACTCACTAGGTAATTTCATGTTAAAAAGTTCATTAGTCTTTTGAAAATTCAGGACAACAATTAATGCTAATATGTTTTGTTTCAGATTCCATTTTGGTATCCTTCAAATATGCCTATTAAATTGTGATTGCAGATTAGCATAATCATTTTCCTGTTCACAACGACTTTGTGTGTGCATGAACATGATAAATGTCCAAGGCAAGTATACACTACAATTACATCCAGCAAATAATCTGAACACATTATTAAAGGATTCTATAACATATGCTTCAGTCTGTAGTGATAAAATACAGTTTAACCAAAGAAGTATATAAACAAACCATTATGTTTCTATTTTGTGTTAGTCAAAAAAAGTGTATGTATTAATATTAGTGTATATTTATGGTTTTTGTTTCTATGTTATTAGTGATATTGATTAGATGCATGTATAATCTGATTATGCATGTTTATAAAACAGATGTTTCAAAATAAAAATATAACAATATAAATCCAAGGATGCTTGATTGTGGTCCATTAACGTTTCTTTAGTTTGCAATATCATGAACATATAGGTTTCTTAAGTATATATAAATAAAAACTACATTCATAATTACATTGCATTATAATAAGCATACATCGTTACATATTAAGTACAATATTAATTCTGTATCAACTTCATAAAGAGTTTTAATCTGTCAATTTATGAATTTGCAAATCTTGCTATACAAACATATAAAAGCGACAATAAACATTTAACAAATTATCATCATCAATATGTATTTACTTTGGGGTTTACTATACCAACAAACGTAAGTAAACTTATACATTTGCTCAATCTCAATGAATTGTGAACATATGAAAATACTTTGAGATGCTTAATGATCATACTGGACAGCCCCAGTAATGAAGAGGGCTGCAAGATCTTATTACCAAGTAATAAACATTGAATGGTATTTGATTTGTTGAATTGTCAAAAAAAATATTTTAAGTTTTTGATGTAATGTTAACTTGTTTTTTTTTTATTATTTCACTGCAAGACTTGCACCATCAGACAATTAAACAGAACATTTTTGTAGCTTGTCAAGACTGGTCAATTAAAAAGAGTTAAAAGAAATAACTCCATGACACTTAAACATCTACTATTTCTGTTCACTGTTCATTTATCACGCCATGAAACCTTTGAACAGTTATTATTTATGTTAACTGTTCATTGATTAAGATATGACTTCATGTCTTCAAAAGGTGCTTCTAAAGATTCTTTTATCTCCACCATGACAAGAACAAAATACAGAATGAACATCGTATGCAGGAAAATATCATCATTTTATTTTCACCTGTGGCCAACCAGCTTCCTCCAGGCGCCTCGGTTCTGGGCGAGTCTCTCCAGCTACCCCCATGTTTGGCCCATCTGCTTAGCATCTGCATCCAGGTCCGGCGCCAGGTGTTTCTATGCCGCCCTCTTTTCATTTTCCCTCGAGGTTTCCATGTGAGAGATTGCCTTGTCGTATTGGATGCAGGCTTGCGAAGAGTTTGGCATATCTACCGCCAACGTCTCTGCTGAAGGATGTCTTTTTCAACTGGCCGCTGCTTTGTTTTTTTTCCATAATTCTTCGTTGGAGATCTTGTCCGGCCAGCGGAACTTTCTGAGGCAGGTGTTGATGAAGACTTACATTTAACTATTAATAATAATTTGATCAAAACTAGTTTATACGACAAACGGGACGATTTTAACTTTGAAATTGTGAATTTTCCGTTTCTAGATGGCAACATCCCTAAAGGACCTTCCTATGGTATTTACATTTCACAGTTGGTACGTTATGCCAGAGCATGTTCGTGTATTTAAGATTTTAATGATCGTAATCTAATATTAACTAAAAAATGGCTAAAACAAGGCTTTTTGTATCATAACCTAAGAAATAAATTTGCTAGATTTTACTCTAAGTATGGTGATTTAATTTCAAAATATAATGTTTCTTCAAAATGGCATTTAAATAATGGAATCTCCCATCCATCATTTTACGGAGATGTTTTGAAGCGTGTCCGCAAATTAAAATATGTTAAACCAAATGTTCATATTAAACTTTTCAATTTAATTAACTTGTTTTTATCAAAAGGATACGATGCTTATGTACTTAAAAACATGTGTTTGATGGTTTTCGATTCACTATATCTTTCTTCCCTTAAAATTTGGAATCATTAGTGATATTATAGGCATTTTTCACTGTTGAATAAAATTGTGTCATTGTGTCGTATGAACAAATCTGCATGAAAACTATATTGTAGGCATTTTTCACTGTTGAATAAAATTGTGTCATTGTGTCGTATGAACAAATCTGCATGAAAACTACATTTGGACTCAAATCGTACATCAAATCATTTCTGTCTTCAGTTGTCAAAACACCTATATACTATTTGATTCCAATAATGTCGCTGTAATGGAATTACCATTTTTATTCATTTGCTTCTTAATATTAAATCACCTAAACTTGTTTTATTAGTAGCACAGCCCCATTAATATTTTTATTTAGTACTGCCCCTGGAATTTGTTCACGTCATTATGTCATTATGGATTTTTGTGACGTCATACGACCGACTTTCCCAGTTGTAATCTACATGCATAGGTCATTGGGTTTATAACGTTCCATTTTATTTATATTTTCTCTCTGATAGGCGTTTCTTGTTTGATTTAATTATTTATTTTTTATATTTTTTTTAGCAGTCACATAAACAACCAAGCTATGTAATATGGATTTTTTACACCCATTATTGCTGCTTCTTCCTGTATTTGCGCGATGATTATCTGAGATATTAACTCCATGACGCTATATTCTCAAATCTTTTTCTATAAAGAAAGAATGTAGTTGACAATTGTTAATAGTTTTATTTGATCGTTCGTCAAAAAGTTGTAACTCTGTTACTCTTGTATCTTCAATGCAATTGAGTAATTAAATAGTAATTAAATTGAATGCGTTTTAATTCCCTTTTATTATTGTTTAATTTGAGTTACAATGCTATGACGTTAAATTGTATTTACACTTAAATGTATTATGAATATTGCTGGGCCGAGTGTGAGGTTGAGCGCTCTATAACCAGGTTTAAACCCCCAATGCTTTGCATTGACCGTTCCAAGGCGGTGACCCCAGCTTTATTTATATTGTGTGTTTATGTTGGTTTGTATTGTGCTGTTTTGTACTGTTTGGGCAATCGGTCACTTGCCTTAAATAAAGGACCAACTAATTGTTTTTAATGAAAATTCAATACTGATCCAGCAGCTGGAGTTTCACTTCTTTATATTGTATTTTCTTTTTGGTGGTGACAGTGGTTCTCCAAGTCTCTGCTCCATAGATGAGTAGTTGCTGCTTCACGGTGGTATTGAAGAGCCTAATCTTGGTGGTGCTGCCAATTTCGATGGATCCCTATATGTTTTTCAGCTGATGGAAGCCTGCTCGTGCTTTACCGAGGCGGGTTCTGACATCTGCATCAGTTCCTCTCTGGTTGTCCAGAATGCTGCCGAGATAGGTGAAGCTGTCCACCTCTTCCAGCGCATCGCCTTAGACTGTGATGGGTGTGTTGTTGGATGCATTGGTCCTGAACACCTTGCTCTTCCTTTCGTTGATGGTCAGGCCTAGTTTAGCTGCGTTGTCCGCTACCATCTTTGTCTTTTCCTGCATTTGTTGTTGGGTGTGTGAGAAAAGAGCCAGATCATCGGCAAAGTCGAGGTCTTCTAACTGTTGCCAGAGTGTCCACTAATTTCCATTCCGCTTCTTCTCCGTCGATGTCTTCATTACCCAGTCTATGGCCAGAAGTAACAGGAAAGGTGAGAGTAAGCGGCCATGCCTTACTTCGGTTCTCACTTCAAAGGCGTCCGTGAGCTGTCTGCCATGAACGATTCTGCAGGTCATTCCTTCATTAGACTTCCTGATGGTGTTGGTGATCTTTCCTGGCACTCCGTAGTGTCTCAGAAAACTCCAGAGGGACTCCCGGTCAACGCTGTCAAACGCCTTTTCATAGTTAATGAAGTTGACATGCAACGGCGAATTCCACTCCAGGGATTGTTCCAGAATGATGCGCAGGGTTGCGAACTGATCCGTACACGATTTCTCCTTTTGAAAGCATGCTTGTTGGTCGCAGAGATGCGGGTCTACTGCGTCTTTCATGCGGTTCAGCATGATGCGATTAAACACCTTTCCTGGGATGGAAAACAGTGTGATACCTCGGTAGTTGGAGCAGGAACTGAGGTCGCCTTTCTTGGAAAGCTTGATGAGGAAACCCTCTTTCCACTCTGTTAGAATTTCTTCTTCTTCCCATATCTTGCTGAAGAGCGGGTGTAATAGCACCATACTGGTCTCCACGTAAGCCTTAAGCGCTTCTGCAGGTATGCTGTCATGTCCTGCAATTTGCCGTTCTTCAATTGCTCTTCCTTTGTGGGAGTGCAGCACTTGATTGGCAGATCGCTTATAGTTGACGGAATCTCTATTGGGTTCGCAGGAGCTGGCCTGTTGAGTAGCTCCTGGAAGTGCTCAATCGACCTCTTCTTCTGCCCTTCGTCATCTGTTATTACTCCTCCTTTTTGTCCCTTACTGGCCTCTGGCTTGGTAAACTTTCCTGCTAATCTCTTGGTGATGGAGAACAGATCTTTATTTATGTTCGGCAGGAAAAACAACTGTAATACATACACAGGCACGCAAGCATGTATGCGCACACACATACAGGAGTGGACAAACGCAGAGACTCACACACACAAAAGTACGCGTGTACATACAATCCCGCATGGGCACAGTTACAAACACGCACGAATGCACACGTGCACATACATCCTATTATGAATAATTTACATGCACATGTTCACACTATAAGAATTCTGCTAATAAAGCTTCTTTAACATTTGTTCCCGAGATTTAATGCGGTACAAGCTAAGTCCTTTTTGTAATATATGATTAGTATCGTCTTAAGACGATGGAGGCAAGCGACCTGAAAATATGTGCATTTTGTAAATTCTTCAATTCCGGATCATACGTTTGAACGATATCGCGATGAAACGAAGTACCGTACTTGACGACTGGAATACGATTGCCATAAATACACTTGTTGGGGCAATTCGTTTTACGCCCCACAAACTAACACCATCTTTGAAAAAAAATGGATATACGGTTTAAGCGACTATATGATTCCCTCCCCTTCTCTTCACAAGTGGTTAGAGTGTGGCTATGATATTAATTAGTGAAAACATCATTTTGAATGATAAATAATCATATTTTAACGAAAAATTAACTTTTCTGAAAAAAAATCACTATCAAATATATAGTTATATATAAATATATATATATATTTGGTAGTGAACTTTTTTATATAAGGTAATTTTTCGCTATAATACGATTATTTATCATGTTTTCACTAATTAGTATCATAGCCACACGCTAACCACCTGTGCTTCTCTTATATATGAAAACCAAACCAGCCTTCACATTGTGTAAGTGGATGTTTTATGCCCCGTAAAAACCTAACCAAGGCGCATGGTGCGTTTTACCGTGGTGCACAGTAAGAGGTTATCCGACTTAAGTTATATATATTAAACGAAATTAAACATGTTGGGCTAATCAAGAATGTGAACCTTCTGAATCAGTCCAAACGTAGAACAATGACAAGGTCAAAATAAGGTCATGTGATGTGGTCGTGTTCATAGATAAAATGCAGACTAAAAATGCCTTGTTGCATATAGACGAAACCTTCGTTTTGGGTTAAACAAGAAATTAAACCTTCTGTTTTGGTCTTAGTCTAAAATTATGTCAACGCCCATGTCAACATGACGTCAGATATGGATGTGTTGGGGCAGCTCTCATTTAAAATTCACGAAAGTATCAAAGCTGTGTAGCAAGTGGTGTTGATGTTATACGAAACGTTTCATCTTGGCTTAATCTCATGCGGATGGACGGAAATAAAAAAGGCCTATCGCAAAAGGGGAAATGCAATTTGTTGCTTAAAACCATAGGTCTGGTCATTTCAAATACATACGTTCTCCCACATTGCAATAACAGTGTGAAAGCACAAAATGTGTTGCAATATAGGCTGTATACTTACATGTACATGATGTTTCATGAAAGCCTGATATTCTCCATAACTTAAAACCAGAATGCTATTACCAGCACAGATGTATGGACGTACATGTTCTCTGTATATTTATCAAACGAACACACCAATAAACAAGAAAACAATTTATTTTGCTTTGATCTTATTGCGTTGGTTTGGAAACAATTAATTTGATCTTGGTAATTTCAAATTAGAATTCAAATTATTGAATAATTATCAGCAAACAATTGACATCTGAAAAGATTTTTAAAACATGACAAGGAATTCAATGAAAATAAATACAAATCTGACAATTTTAACCAAGCATTATAAACTATAAATTAGCAAACCAAATACAGTGTATCATATTTACTGTACAAAAGTATATTAACAACAGATGTGTTTGTCAGAAACACAATGACCCCTAATGCTCCACTTTGAACCCATATATTTGACCGATGACCTTGAAGGATGACCTTGACCTTTCACCACTCAAAATGAGCAGCTCCATGAGATACACATGCATGCAAATATCAAGTTGCTATCTTCAATATTTAACAAGAGATGTGTTCGTCAGAAATACAATGCCCCCTATTGCGCCGCTTTGTAATAATTTTGTTGTTTTTTTTACCTTTGACCTTGAAGGATGACCTTGACCTTGAACTTCCACCACTCAAAATGTGCAGCTTCATGAGATACACATGCATGCCAAATATCAAGTTGCTATCTTCAATATTGCAAAAGTTATGGCCAATGTTAAGTTTTTTTTCAGACGGACGGACAGACCGACATACTGACTGGCGGACAGTTCAACTGCTATATGCCACCCTACCGGGGGCATAAAAAATTATGACCAATGTTAAAGTTTTCAGACGGACAGAATATTTGACATTTGACCTTGAAGGATGACCTTGACCTTCACCTTTTACCACTCAAAATGTTCAGCTCCAGGAGATACACATGCATGCCAAATATCAAGTTGCTATCTTCAATAGTGAAAAAGTTATAGCCAATGTTAAAGTTTTCAGACTAAAGGAGTAACCAATTTTCTCATGACATCAACCGAAAATTGGTTTTTGATTATCAAAACTAAAATTTGTCCATTCATCCAAATAAACCATACACATAAGCAAATTCATCAAATAAACCACCACCAAGCAATACGTACACAATGTTTTAAAAGCAACACACAAAATACATTAATTTATCTTATTTTTTTCTCTTTTTTTTTAATTTTAACTTTGTTTTTCTTTTTTTTGTCATCTCAACATTCAATACATTATTGTTTCAAATGCAACAATTTTACTGTTGTTAACTTTACAAAAATTCAATAATTTGCCATATCGTCGCTGTCGTTCTTAAACCTCGTAGCTCCAAAATTTTCAAAATATTTTTTTCGTCTTTTCCGAATATATGAAGTCTGGCGCGTGTTTTGTGCTATATCTCGTAGCTCTATGCCAATCAGAGCCCTTGAAAAAGCCACGTGACGAAATGTTGTAGAATGATTGTTGGCTTTTTTCCTGGCGAAAAGTCGTAGCGACGCCATTTCACCTATAAATACGTCGTTTCGTTTGGACAAATTTGACAAAAACGTTTTTATAATTTTTTTTATTTGCAACTACGAGGTTTCCTATCAGGACGAATTGTCGTACCTCATAAAAATGACAAAACTGTGGTGACAAAATATCGTGGCTACCATGTCTGTCAGTATGACTTATCAGTATGACTTACGCGTCTACGGCTTATAACGTATTTTGCAGCTTCATTTGTTTGGTATTTTTACAGAATTTCAATTTCTGAAACATCGTTATAAAAAAATAAGTCGTTTTTTTCTCTCTCCTGAAAAGTTGGCATTTTGTAGCTACAAGGTTTGAGAACGACAGCGACGATATAAGTCTGTTTTCTTTCTTACGTTAAATTTTTGCTAAATGAAGTTAAAATATGCTTGGACATTGGTTGAACAATTCTATATCAGTTTATTCTTATTATCTCTTAATTTTGCAAATATTGACTGTGTAAATCAGAAAAATACTTTGTAAAGAAATCATATTCAAATTTTTACCATATATTTTAAACAAATATATAACATACAGAAATTCATAGAAAATTCAACATTCACTATTTACATGTACATGTTTGAGATATCAGAACATCATGCAGTCATTTCAAGGGTCTTTCACAACAGTCAAAATGTTCTTGTAAAGTGAGTACATATGCGTGATGTTAAATTAGACAGATGATGTCCACAATTAAGCATGTCTCAGTTTGGTGACCTTCACTGCCTTCTTTTCTTCTGTAGTTTTAGCTTTGTTTGAAACAGTCTTGTTCATGTTCTTGTATTTTTTCTCATCATTCCTACAAAATAAAATAAAATAAGTGATAAAGGCATGACCTCTAACAAACACAAACAAAGATAAAGCAATTATAGATTTCAACAGACACAGTATGGCATTATTTATGTAATATTGAAAATTTAGTGCATAACATTTCATCCTAATTTAATTCCAAATAAAAACAAGAGCACCGCATAACTGGTGACACACTCGGCTGCGAAAGCTTGTCAGAATTTTTTTTTTTTAGGTCACAGTGACCTTGACCTTTGACCTAGTGACCCAAAATGGTTTGGCGTGTAGAACTCATCAAGGTGCATCTACATATGAAGTTTCAAAGTTGTAGGTGGAAGCACTTTGATTTTAGAGCCAATGTCAAGGTTTTAGCATGACACTGTGGGACGTCGGACGACAAGCAGGCTATGACAATACCTCGCGTTTTCTCCGAAAACAGCTTCGCTAAAAATTAGCTTCTGATTTAAATTAACGCTGGATTTAAGTTTAAAGAGTGATGATAGCTGGTACGCATAACATCAGGGGATCATTTTTTTGGACCTCAGACACCTTGTAAAATACAACTTTTGAAGACATAATTGCTAAGCTTAAGCCCCTATGATTGTACAATTTTAACAATTGATTTTCAACAATTGATCCTTGCTCTATGAAAACTGGGCTTAATGCATATGCATACATTTTTGTCCCACATAAGCCCATGCAGTCCTCACAGAGATGAAACTTTTGGCTTTTCTAGAATTATTTGCTAAAAGAAAGTCTCTTTTAAACAAAAATCCAATCTATGAAGAAAGTGTTGCCCATTCCTCCTTATCAGCCTGCGCAGATTGCATAGGCTAATCTGGGATTTCTCTTAACACACATGAATTGAGCCTGGTTTACCTAGAGCAAGGCTAAATTACATAGATTTTTTTATATTTCAGTAACTGTGTTCCAGAACTGAATTTTTACGCAAATACAAGCATGACCTGCTACTCTGAACTTTTACATGTGTTTGTGATTTCACTATGTATTCTCCCTGTATCACATACTTGCTCATTGCAATCCTGTTGCGACACCCCTTGCCTCCCTCCCAGTGTGCAGTGCGAACCTTGGTCAGGGAGCTGCTACAGCCAACGCAGGGGCGTTCAGAGGCGTACGCCTGGAATGGGGGAAGTATGAATGTCAAATAAAAGTGTAGTTGTAAATAATATGTCGTTTTTTATTAAAGTGTTTCTTTAATAACAGTTTTCATGTTAACCCTTTGCATGCTGGGAAATTTGTCGTCTGCTAAAATGTCATCTGCTGAATTTCTAAAATTAGCATTTTCTTAGATTGTTTTTCAAAGAATACTATCAGAATAGCAAACAGTTTGGATCCTGATGAGACGCCATGTTCTGTGGCGTCTCATCTGGATCCAAACTGTTTGCAAAGGCCTTCAAAATTCGGTTCCCGCACTGAAAGGGTTAAAAGTACATAAACCTTTGAATATAAGCAAGCCATAATTAATAACTGCAGTCTTATAATTTGTACCAATGATTCATGTTCAGCTATTTTAACTCTAGCATGAGCGAAAAGATAAGGCTTGATCCTTTCACTCTGGCTTGGTGCCAAGTTTTCTATTAGATATTTTATTAAATATCATTTTAATAAAATGCGGATTCCTCATTGTGCGGGAAAAATTGGATCAGTCAAACTATAGGAAACAAACAGTAAACTAAAATCAAATTCAACATGTAAGTGACGACAGTACAGAAACTAAGGTGATATTTTCTCAGAACAGCAGTGTCATTTTTTATAAAACCTGTCATGTCATATGTATGATATAAAAGAGCAAGAATGTTATATTTAATAAAAATGTTTAACCCAAACCCAAAATAAACAGTACATTTGAATATTTCATTTAATTTGAGGTTTTATAAATAAATATGTATTACATGACCACAAATGGAATATATTCACACATATGGCCAGTTATAGAAATAGGTCATGGGGCTCCTGTTTTAAACAAATGAATCCCCATATTCTTTTTTTTATCCGATATAAACACAAATTAAGGTATATAGGTGTACCTAATATATTATTATATATAAATACGCCATTTATTTAACGTCATATACAAGGAAATATATAGCGAAATTAATTGCGAGGTTTATAAAATTTCAATTTCAGACGTGATTGTGGTTTTCGATTTAAGACCTTATTGTGACATTTGATTGCATTACCTCCCCTACACCCCCCTCATAGTAATTAAAGGTGCCTACCGTAACACGCGGGGTTGTATACAGACCCCGTTTTTCATTTTGTCTGAAAACTACCGATATATATATATACATGAGGGCCTGAAAACTACCGATATATATATATATACAAGAGGGCCTGAAAGGCCCAAAGTCGCTCACCTGAGATTCAAAGGAACTGACCTGTTCTGTGCAGCCCAAGATGTCATTAGAACAAAATGTTCTTACCAACTTTCATGACTAGTGAACACCCTGGCAGCCATGTTTTTCGACAGACCAGAACCATTTTCATACATATCCAAGATATCATTTAAACAAATATACTGACAAAGTTTCATGAAGATTCATAAGTCCATATAAGGAAAAATGCCCCGCCCACTGGTGGGCATGTTTTTCAAGCAACTGGAACCATTTTCGAACTTGTCCAAAATATCATTGGGACAAATCTTCTGACAAAGTTTCATAATGATCGTACAATAAATACAGCTTCTACAGTGTTAACAAGGTTTAACTATAGCTATATAAGGAAAAATGCCACGCCCCCTCGGCGGCCATGTTTTTACACCAACCGGAACCATTTTTGAACTCATCCAAGATATCATTTGGACAAATTATCTGACCAAGTTTCATGATGACCGGACAATAAATGTGGCCTCTTGAGTGTTAACAAGGTTTTACAAAAGCATGATATATAGCCATATTAGGAAAAATGCCTCGCCCCCTGGTGGCCATGTTTTTTATGCAAACGAAACCATTTTCAAACTCATCCAAGATATCATTAAGACAAATCTTCTGACTAAGTTTTATGAAGATCGGAAAATAAATGTGGCCTCTAGAGTGTTAACAAAGTTTTACTATAGCCATTAAAGGAACAAGGGACAAAATGGTCAAAAAACCAGGTTTTCAGTTGAAAAAGTCTGATAAAGGGAGACAATTCAAAATGTGTATTGTTAACCCCCTTGTGTAAAATTGACCTTGATTTCAATTAGAAAACAAGGGCTGTTTGTAAAACATGCATGCCCCCATATGGGCTGTCAGTTGTAGTGGAATCCATTGTGTGAATACGTTTTTTGTCATTGTGACCTTGACCTTTGACCTAGTGACCTGAAAATCAATAGGGGTCATCTGCCAGTCATGATCAATGTACCTATGAAGTTTCATGATCCTAGCCCTAATTATTCTTTAGTTATCATCCGGTAACCATTTTACTGTTTCGAGTCACTGTGACCTTGACCTTTGACCTAGTGACCTGAAAATTGATAAGGGTCATCTGCCAGTCATGATCAATGTACCTATGAAGTTTCATGATCCTATGCGTAAGCATTCTTGAGTTATCATCCGGAAACCATTTTACTATTTCAAGTCACTGTGAGCTTGACCTAGTGACCTGAAAATCAATAGGAGTCATCTGCCAGTCATGATCAATATACCTATGAAGTTTCATGATCCTAGGCCTAAGCGTTCTTGAGTTATCATCCGGAAACCATCTGGTAGACGGACGGATGGACGGACGGATGGACGGACAGACCGACATGTGCAAAACAATATACCCCCTCTTCTTCGAATGGGGGGCATAAAAAAGTCTGATAAAGAGAAACAACTCAAAATCAAAATGTGCATTGTTACTGATTGTTCATAGTTACATAGTTGTTTCAAAATCAATCTATTTTTAGGTGTGGTGACCTTGACCTTGGAGATATTGACGTAATTCTTTCGCCCAACACACCGTCTAATGATGGTGAACAAATGTGCCGAATGATTATAAAATCTGACAATAAACGACAAAGTTATGGCCCGGACAAGCTCATTTATGGCCATTTTTGACCTTCAAACTCAAATTGTAACCTTGACCTTGGAGATATCTACGTAATTCTTTCGCGCGACACACCGTCTTATGATGGTGAACAAATGTGCCAAATGATTTTAAAATCTGACAATGAACGACAGAGTTATGGCCCGGACAAGCTTGTTCCGCCCGCCAGCCCGCCGACATTCGCCAATCTAATAACCAGTTTTTTTCTTTAAAAAACCTGGTTAAAAATGCCACGCCACCTGGCAGCCATGTTTTTTAACCAACTTGCATCATTTTTTCACTTGTCCAAGATATTATTGGGATGAATCTTCTGACTAAGTTTCATGAAGATCGGACAATTAATGTGGCCTCTAGAGTGTTAACAAGATTTTACTATAGCCATATAAGGAAAAATGCCCCGCCCCTTGGAAGCCATGTTTTTCAAGCAAACGTAACCATTTTCGAACTCATCCAAGATATCATTCAGACCAATCTTCTGACCAAATTTCATGAAGTTTGGACAATAAATGTGGCCTCTAGAGTGTTCACAAGGTTTAACTATTGCCATATATAGCCATATAAGGAAAAATGCCCCGCCCCTTGGCAGCCATGTTTTTCAAGCAAACGTAACTATTTTCGAACTCATCCAAGATATTATACAGACCAATCTTCTGACCAAATTTCATGAAGATTGGACAATAAATGTGGCCTCTAGAGTGTTAACAAGGTTTTACTATAGCCATATAAGGAAAACTGCCCCACCCCCTGGCCGCCATGTTTTTTCACCGATCTGGACCCTTTTCGAACTCGTCCGAGATATCAATGAAACCAATGTTTTGACTAAGTTTCATGATGATTGGGCTAAAATTGTGACTTCTGGAGTGTTCACAAGGTATCTCTATAGCCATATAACGAATACTGCCCCGCACCCTGGGGGCCATGTTTTTCAACAGACCGGAACCATTTTTGAACTCAACCAACATATCATTTAGACAAACATTTTGACAAAGTTACATTTAGATTGGGCATCAAATGTCACTTCTACAGTGTTCACAAGGTTTTTCTTTTTTTTGACCTAGTTTTTGACCCAGCTTGACCCAGTTTCAAACTCAGTCGAGGTATCAATGGTACAAATGTTCTGACCAAATTTCATGAAGATCAGACAATAAGTGTGGCCTCTAGAGTGTTCACAAGGCAAAATGTTGACGATGGACGACGCACGACTGACGACGGACAAAAGGGGATCACAAAAGCTCACCATGAGCACGTTGTGCTCAGGTGAGCTAATAACTTTCAAAGTATGTGAAATAATATAAATTGCTCTGTTTAGGAGCATGACTGCACAATAAAGATAATGATCGTTAGTTCTCATCTCACAGTTTACTTGGTTGAAGACATACCTGTTCCCGACAGCAGTAGCCGCAGATCATCCTGTTGGCAAACTTCATCTCATGGTCCTCCTTGTCATTGTGGCAGAGGTCACATGGATAGGCCTTCCCACAACACGGGAATCTGCAATGCAAAAGAGGGGCCGTGAGCAAAGCATTTCAATCCACACCAAATCCTGATCAGGTTTTTTTTTCCTTCTTTGGGACCCGCCGAAAATCGGCCCTTTCCCCTCAGATTTTTTTCCCCTCAGCTGGTAAATTTTCCCCTAGATTTCATTTTCCCCTAAAAAAAAAAAAATTTTTTTTTTTTTTTTTTTACCTTTAAATATATAAGTTAACCTGATCCACTGTAGAAAATAGAAAAATCCAGCATAATTAAATTATCTGTTGCCTTGAATTTGTTTTAAAAACAGTAAAATATGTTAAATGGATTATTTTAGACTTTCCTTATTTCCCCAAAATCCAGCTTTTCGCACATTTTTTTCCCCCAAAATTCGACGTTTCGCGCGATTTTTTTCCCCTCAAAAAAGGCCAGGCCCTTTCCCCAATATCAGATAAAAACCCCTGCTGATTTTTTATTGAAGCGAATTACTATTTTATCATTTTTAACTTGAGTACATTATTCATCCTTTATCATTTTAGTGCAATCATTAGATATACAGACAAGTAAGTCAACCTCAAAAGAACAAAAAACTTAATATATCATATGATGTTGTGTTTATGGGCTTCAAAATTATTTAAACAAAGTAACATTAGCTTAAAAGTACTTAACACATAAACAGAAACAAAATTACTATGACTTCAATATCCACCAAAATTGACCAGGTTTCATTTCACTCTTGTTTTTCAAAATCAATCTAAATCCCAGAGCTAATACTCAATTTCCACTAGATTTTTGGTACATGAAAGTGGATCTTGACAAGAATCGTCTCCATTAATATTTCTTTAACTCGAAACAATGTACTTCACTAAAATCAAAACAAATTAATATTAGTGATCTGAACTCTAGATAATCTAAGGTTTTGTCACGAATTCCCCCCCCCTCCCCCCCCCCCCGTCCCCCTTTTATTTATTCATTAATATGATTTGTTCACCTGACTATTAGCTGTAAAGTGTAATAGAGAATCAGAACTGGCATTGTTAGAGCTTTAAACAGAAACCGGCTGAATACAAATGATATTAGGGGAGAAAAACATTACATTTTAACTTTGGCAGGTAAGTTTAAATATTTTCCCCTACCTGGTTCATGTTGTAGGAGTAAAAACAAGATCTTCATTAAGTTCCATTTACAAAACTTAGGTTGTTTTTTGTTATGGCAGATTGCAGATATAAGCTTTGCATTAATTCTGCAACAAAGTTATCAAAGAAACCAAATTCGTAGTGCTCATTCTTCATTCATTCTTCAGTCTCTTGTTTACCTAATCATATTCTAAGTTGTTAATTTCTTGTTTTGCCCCCCCCCCCCCTCCCTAAATGAGGTAATGATCCTCAAGAGTTGAAAAAAAGGCCCTGTTGTAACATTTAAGTCCTAAATATTTGTATTTCCCAGGTCAGTCATACCTGAGCCATCTAAAGCTCTTCTTGTAGTGCTTGCAGGCCCCATTGTCTGGCAGAGCCTTGCCCTCCTGGATGGCTGGGTCTTTTATTACTCGAGTGAGCTTTCGAACTGAAACTTTGTACACTGCACCAGAATCTGCCGAAAGAAGATACAGAGCAATACAGAACTGGTAAACATGTTAACAAAACTGCCCACCATTTACAGTTAATTTTATGCTTTTTAGTTGTTTATATAGAAATACATGTATCAGTGATTTCAGTGGTCACCATTTTGAGAATAGGGGCGGGTTCCTTTGGACTGGGAAAAATTGCTGTGTTTTGACTAAAATTGAGAAACTTGATGTACAGTAGGTTACACAAGATGTGTATCGTGTTATTTCTTAAAAATTTACCCAGCATTTGTAAAAATATTGCAAGATATGTACATTTCCAGAAAGGAAATTCATTTCTGTGTTGAATAAGACCAAGTTCTTGAAAATCACTGCAAAATTGACGAAGTAATGGCTAATCAAAGCTATGCGCCCTGTTTTCGGGTCCTTTCAAGTTGAATAAGTTGTTATATAAATAAATAAATAAATATATACAGTATGTAGAGAGAGAGAGAGAGAGAGAGAGAGAGAGAGAGAAGTTGATTTTGAACAGAGAAGTTAATTTTTCGTTTTAATTTGAATATTTTTCATTCAAAATGATGTTTTCACTGATTAAAATCAAGTCACATGCTAACCACCTGTGTTTGTATAAAGCATACAATAAAAATAAAGTTTGTTGGATTTGGTGTTATAACAATTTTAATTTATACATTATCATTGAAACAATATATTGTCCTTCGTGGCTGTGCCACTTAAACCAATTCCAACATATATCCTCTATATCTTATTGAAGAAAGCAGTCTGATTTAACACCAATTTCTTAATTCTTTAAATGATTTCAGGTTTAACTAGAAATGGCGCGGCAGAGGCCGACGCGTATTCCCACGCCGCATGTTTGACCCAGGGCGCCCCAGGGTTGGTAATTAGAAGTGAATTGGTGTAGAAATGAAGAAATTATATTAAAGGCAATTTTGGGTGGGCGTGGCCTATGTGGGCGGGGCGCCCCAGGGTTGGTAATAGGCCATGCATAGTTGAGATTAACTGTATTGTCATAAGAGAGGTTCAGTATCAATTTGAAGTGAATCGGTGTAGAAATGAAGAAATTATAGTAAAAGGAAATTTTGGGTGGGCGCGGCCTATGTGGGCTGGGCGCCCCAGGGTTGGTAATGGGGCCATGCATAGTTGAGATTGACTGTATTGTCATAAGAGAGGTTCAGTATCAATTTGAAGACGATCGGTGTAGAAATGAAGAAATTACAGTAAAAAACCTAAAACAAGAGATGTGTTTGTCAGAAACACAATGCCCCCTACTGCGCCGCATTGAAATAAAATTTCTATTTATCATTTGGCAGGTATAGAAATCATCTCCCTTTAAAGGTTATTACTTTTCTTGAATTTTGTCCAATCCAACCGGGGGGGGGGGGGGAGGGTCTTAGTCAATTATGACCATGTCAGACATCACTGACAACCAAGGCATGTGGTTTAAAAGAGATCATAGCCAGAGTTTTTTTTCTTTTTCATAGCCAGAGTTGATCGTGTATATGGACATAAGTCCACAGGTATGTAATGAACATCAAAGAAATTATAATTATATCATTTAAAAAACAAGAGCGCCGCATGACGGAGCAATATACGCCCGATTCGTGTGCCATTGGAGATGATACACTGATGATTGATGTATTTGTTTTGGAAATAAGCAAAAATAACAACAACAACTTATATAACTGATATATTCATATATATGCATTGATATCAATAAGTGTACACTTAGTCTCATTTGTTCTCTAAAACACAATATTTAAATCATAATTGTTTAGACCCCCATACCACTTTGACGCAGGATAAAAAGTTGTTTAAAAGTTTCGGATGAATACAATTTGAATTAGAGTCCGGACAAAGTGGCGCCGTTGAAAATGCACTAATTGACCCTATGACCTAGTTCTTGACCCGACATGACCCATATTCGAACTTGACCTAGATATCAACTAGATGCAACTACTGACCAAGTTTGGTAAAGATCGGATGAATACAATTTGAATAAGAGTCCGGACAAAGTGGCGCTGTTGAAAATGGACTAATTGACCCTATGACCTAGTTTTTTACCTGGCATGACCCATATTCGAACTTGGCCTAGATATCAACTAGATGCAACTACTGACCAAGTTTGGTGAAGATAAGATTTATACAATTTGAATTAGAGTCCGGACAAAGTAAAATGCACTAATTGACCCTTTGACCTAGTTTTTGACCCAGCATGACCCATATTCGGACTTGACCTAGATATCAACTAGATGCAACTACTGACCAAGTTTGGTGAAGATCGGATGAATACAATTTGAATTAGAGTCCGGACAAAGTGGCGCCGTTGAAAATGCACTAATTGACCCTATGACCTAGTTTTTGACCCGGCATGACCCATATTCGAACTTGGCCTATATATCAACTAGATGCAACTGCTGACCAAGTTTGGTGAAGATCGGATGAATACAATTTGAAATAGAGTCCGGACAAAGTGGCCCCTTTGAAAATGCACTTATTGACCCTATGACCTAGTTTTTGACCCGGCATGACCCATATTCGAACTTGGCCTAGATATCAACTAGATGCAACTGCTGACCAAGTTTGGTGAAGATCGGATGAATACAATTTGAATTAGAGTCCGGACAAAGTGATGCCTTCCGCCCGCCGCCCGCCCGCCAAGGGGTTTCACATAATACGTCCCGTATTTTATACGGGCGTATAAAAAAGCCCGGGAATTGTTGCACAGGTCCTTTGCTTATAACTTAGGTACATTTATCTCTCCAAAAGATATTGTCGTTCTTTCTAATTCACATATTTTTAGATGCTGAAGATCAAATCTACGCATTTGATTTGAAACAGATTCAAAAGACCCATAGGAATCAAAATGCCTTAACCCTTTACCAAACAACACATTTTGGACTTTCCCAATTTGAAAGAGGTTGCAGACGTCAATTGAATTAAAATGGAATGTGAAGGAAATGATCAGGTAGGGTAGAAATAATTGTGATAAAAGGAGAAATTGCTCATCAACCCACACATCCCTAAGACCAACAGGCCTGAGAATATTATGATAATCTAAAGATTATTTCTTTATATTTATAAATGTATTTAATTAAGTAATACATTTGACTTCTAAGATCAATTCATAACTTGTATTAAGAAAACTATAAAATGGTCAGAAATATATATGGATTGTTGAGCAATTGACAATCATTTCAACAATTCATAATCAGTCACTATTCACAAATGGAACAATGAATCATTAGTTATTAACAAGAGCGCCGCATGACGGAGCAATATACGCCCGATTCGTGTGCCATTGGAGATGATACACTGATGATTGATGTATTTGTTTTGGAAATAAGCAAAAAAAACAACAACAACTTATATAACTGATATATTCATATATATGCATTGATATCAATAAGTGTACACTTAGTCTCATTTGTTCTCTAAAACACAATATTTAAATCATAATTGTTTAGACCCCCATACCACTTTGACGCAGGATAAAAAGTTGTTTAAAAGTTTCGGATGAATACAATTTGAATTAGAGTCCGGACAAAGTGGCGCCGTTGAAAATGCACTAATTGACCCTATGACCTAGTTCTTGACCCGACATGACCCATATTCGGACTTGACCTAGATATCAACTAGATGCAACTACTGACCAAGTTTGGTAAAGATCGGATGAATACAATTTGAATAAGAGTCCGGACAAAGTGGCGCTGTTGAAAATGGACTAATTGACCCTTTGACCTAGTTTTTTACCTGGCATGACCCATATTCGAACTTGGCCTAGATATCAACTAGATGCAACTACTGACCAAGTTTGGTGAAGATAAGATTTATACAATTTGAATTAGAGTCCGGACAAAGTAAAATGCACTAATTGACCCTTTGACCTAGTTTTTGACCCAGCATGACCCATATTCGGACTTGACCTAGATATCAACTAGATGCAACTACTGACCAAGTTTGGTGAAGATCGGATGAATACAATTTGAATTAGAGTCCGGACAAAGTGGCGCCGTTGAAAATGCACTAATTGACCCTATGACCTAGTTTTTGACCCGGCATGACCCATATTCGAACTTGGCCTATATATCAACTAGATGCAACTGCTGACCAAGTTTGGTGAAGATCGGATGAATACAATTTGAAATAGAGTCCGGACAAAGTGGCCCCTTTGAAAATGCACTTATTGACCCTATGACCTAGTTTTTGACCCGGCATGACCCATATTCGAACTTGGCCTAGATATCAACTAGATGCAACTGCTGACCAAGTTTGGTGAAGATCGGATGAATACAATTTGAATTAGAGTCCGGACAAAGTGATGCCTTCCGCCCGCCGCCCGCCCGCCCGCCAAGGGGTTTCACATAATACGTCCCGTATTTTATACGGGCGTATAAAAACTTTGACAAATCAATCATTTGGGTTATAAATAATCAAAATAATAAATCTGTACAGTAACTGTGAAAAGAACTTCAATTCTTGGTAAGGAAATATATAATATGAGATTTATAATTATATAAATTACTTCCCTTGAAAATAATTGTCTGTAACAAATCTCTATTTTTAGTAGCAAATAATTAAAAGCCACTAGCGTGACTGTAGATTCACCACTCAAACTGTGCAGCTCCATGAGATACACATGCATGCCAAATATATAAAGTGGCTATGTTCAATATTGAATAATTTTCTCCCTTTTTAAAGCTTATTTCTTCCCTTAAATCTGTATTTTTTACCGTAGACCGTAAAGGATGACCTTGACCTTTTACCACAATGTGTTTGTCAGAAACACAATGCCGCCTACTGCGCCGCTTTGATTTATTTAACAAAAATATATACGTGGGCAGGTCAGATAACTATGTCCATTTAAAGCTTATTACTTCCCTTGACTTTGTTTTTTCGACCCTAGACCTTGAAGGTTGATGTTCACCTTGAAATTTTACCACTCAAAATGTGCAGCTCCATGAGATACACAACATGCCAAATATCAAGGTGCTATCTTCAATATTTAAAAAGTTATGGCCAACGTAAAGTTTTTTTCAGACAGACCGACAGACACACTGACTAACGGACAGTTCAACTGCTTTTTGCCACCCTACCGGGGGCATAAAAATGAGTTAAAATCTCTGACCCAGCCCCGCCCCAACCCCCATAACTTTTGACCCAGGGGTCAGATCAAAATTCCAAATAGTGCAGGGTCGCACATATGCTCATAGCTACCATGTGTGTAAGTTTCAAGGTTCTAGTGCTTATAGTGTAGGAGAAGATAGTGGCCAAGACGGACAGACGGACGGCGGAGATAACCACAATATCCCCACCCTTTTCAAAAAGCGTATGGATAATAAATTTGGCACTAAGTAAGTACACATACTTATAATGATAAAATGACAACTACCCTACTTGGGCCAAACACTAAGGGAAAAATGCCATAAAACAAGACTATTGTCAAGCAATGATGCAATATGGTCCCCTACCAGTGACACTCCACCAATGTCAGAATTTTTTAATATATATATTTGTTGCCATAGCAACCAGAATTTTTGACGCAAGAACAAAATGAAATGACATCAGTCTCCGCCAAACATGGTCGGACCTACGGACATGTCCTGTAAAATTTTGTAAGGTCCGGCCTGTCGGTCTAATTTACAGGACCGATTGTCCGGTACAAAAAAAAAACGAAATTGTTGATTATTTATGTTTTTACGGCTCTGAAAGTTTTCCGCGGTATAAAAATAGCAATCGCGTCTTTCCGTTCCAACGCTCTACTCTACGGAATTTTTGTGATGCGCCTGATTGGTCCATTTTTTTGCGTCGTTACCATATGACGAATGCTCGTCAGGACGGTCTAAATCTATGACGGCCTAGTCGCTGATTAAGATAATTATAAATCTGATTATTAAATGATACAAATATCAATTTGTATGGACGTAATCGAGATAGTTATTAATGATTGTGATCATCTTCATTCACAATGTCATGATCTTGAAAAATGTTTCTACGATATTACGAGGGAGCGACTCCCGGTGGTTAACGAACGGCACCACCTGATTTATGTAGTTGGTAGGTCCTGTAAAAAAAGAGGAGGTCCTGTATTTTTTCTCAGTTTACAGGACCTACTGTCCTGTAAAAATTTGACTAGTTTGGCGGAGACTGTGACATGCATAATCTTCATATTGCCATCTATCCATGTTCAAGTTTCATGAAATAATTTGAAGAACTTTTAAAGTTATCGCAGGATCCACAAAAGTGCGACTGACTGACTGACGGACACACAGAGCGCAAACCATAAGTCCCCTCCGGTTTTACTGGTAGGGGACAATAATTTAATAAACAAGAGCACCGCATAACGAGTGCCACGCTCGGCTGCGGGTGCAGTTTTGAATAAATGAAAGCTTGACAATCCTAGGTTTTGTTTTTATAGTCTAGCGCTCTTAAAATAATCTGATGGCCCACCTTCTTGATAATTTAGCCAGGTCAACCAAAAATGTGCCTTATGCCATATGCTGTCAATATAGATACAGACCAGCCAGTGCATCGCAGTAGTCTGGTAAGGAGCTACCCTGTCTGCTATAGTCATACAAGGTATCATGGGCTCATTAGCAGACAGGTAAGCTCCTAATCAGCCTGTGCAAATGCGCAAACAGGTCTGGAGGTAGGTTGGCCAAAGAAGACATAAGGCCTCACTTACATTTGGAGGCATCAACTCCAGCTTCTGTCAGTCGATGAACTTTTGCTGATTCTGCTGCAAACTGCATCTTGTTGTGGCAGCCTCGACAGAATATATCCATCACCCTTCCAGGGCAAAACGTCTAAAAATAAACAAAATAAATTGATTAATAAGCCTCAAAAGATTTAGTAATTTATGATTTACTTGAGACATTTGCTTAAGCAAAAAACAATGGCAACTTTAACAAATAATTGCACAAACAGCTATGATTTGATTTTCTAACAAAAACATTAAGAGAACTTCAACTTAAAAATATCTCAAATATCTTTTTTAAATGTCTTTAACATAAAATGATTTACCAGGATTTTCATCAATTGCTGAGCATTCTTCAATTCCAATGAAATTTGAGTAGTATATTTCAAGTGTAAGGCATGATATTGACGTTGCTCCTTATCTTTCGTAATATGTGAGAACAAATACTAACAAAACTCTTAGAGGAAAATTCTTTATTTTAGTTTGAGTCCTCAAAAGCTATAAGTGCACACATTTTGCCGAAGAAGAGCCTGATGATTCATCATTTTGTAAGATAATCATTGACATTGATCCTAAATTATCACTCGAGTACAACTAAAGTACAAATTCTTAAAGGGACCTTTTCACAGATTTTGGCTATTAATTAATATATTTTAGAGCATGGTAAATGTTCAGTATTACTATTTCCTCCCAAATATCATAACTACTGGGAAAATTTGCGAATCTGAAACAATTTTTTTCAATGTTGTTAATTTATCAAAACGTGAAAAGGACCCTTTAACAGCTTAAGAACAAGTGGACTACCTTGACCAGAATGTCTCTGGAGCACATTATGCAGCCCATTGAGATATGGCAGTCTTGCAGTACCACATCGAAGGCAGTACATTCATCCAGGTCCAGATAACCAAAGGTTGATGAATAGGAGTGTGCCAACACCGGCCGGTACACCACCAACTGAGTTGCATTACATTTACTGCATGGTACAGAGTTGACACGGTTTGGTGGGGTGGAGAAATCAGTCTGGTTCTTGCATCTTTCACATTGGATCACCAAACGTACCCTCTCTACCAAGACAGTGGTGCAGTACCAGATTTGCATGTTTCGAAACGAAAGTTCAGTCCCTCTGCGCTCTGTATCCGCAGCTATAATTGGCCTCTGATGAACTTTCTCATCATTTCCGCCCTCTTGATTTTCAATATGATCCTCATCATCCTCTTCACTCTCAGCTTCATCATTATCTGAGTGTTGGTTGCTGTCTGTCCCAAATTCAGGCCCCTCATAAGTTTTGTCTTCAATTTCACCCTAATTTAGAATTTAATTAAACACTATGTTTAATAAAATAACCTTTATATAGAACATAAAAAATATGCTGATTAGAATAAAACAACAGGTTGCAGTATTTTTGTTAATTTAAATGCACCTTCATATTAAATTCAACCCAGTTAGAGAAATTAAAGTGTTATTTCCATAATAACCTATTCATTTTACCTTTCTGTAAGCCACCATTCTGCGTGTGTCTTTCGCCTCAATGTCTTCCCTGTTGCCCTGATCATCACTATACGCAGAGGCCTGACTCGGAGGCAGCTTCTGCTGAAGTTCTTTTGCAGGAATGAATTCAAGACCTGCAGCTCTAGCAGTCAACTCTCTTCGAAGCTAGATAACGATATAAAAATATACAATGTTAGGCAAGATAGTCAGTGTGTATAGAAGTTCTGTATAAAATGCATGTTGTTCCCAAACTACTGTTAATGCAAGCCTTTTGTTTTTCTATAATGTAATCCCTGCTGCATATTAAAATGCCATGACTGTACTGTAACAATACTTTCAGTGAAATTGTTATTGTAACACAACCAATGTTAACAATTATTTTAAGATTTAGCATCAAATATTAAGAATGTCCCTTACTTGTTTAAGACCTTCTGTGACAATGTTCTCCAAGTTTCTGTCCATCCAGCGTAGAAAGGATCTAAATACAAGCTCCACTGTGGCTTGCTTGGCCCCATCCTCCGCTCTATGGGTGATCCATTCCTTCAAGGACACCTCAATGTATCTGAGAAACCGATGCCATCGAAATAAGTACATAAAATATACAGAGATGACCACTCTGTCTGAACTGTTCCTTGTGATGAATTTAGTTTCTAATTATAAAATTAAATAAAAATTGTGTTGTATTTGAAAAATGCACAGTTGACATAATTGGCATTTGTGTTAGCCTACATACATGTACATTTGCAGGTTTAAAAAAATGTCTAGGTCATAAATACAAATAAGTTGATTTGTCCAATTGCTTATTTTAACAACTTAATTCCGATTAACATAGTCTTGTGTTCACACAAGTCAAGACACATCAGACAAAAAGGTTTCATTAATACCTTCTAACAGTTTCTGGAAGATCTTGATCCAGAGGAAGTTCAACATCGAGTGTCTGAATGAAAATAACAACATAAACAATTATAAGGTGAAATTTACTATACATCGTTCTCTTTTTTTACCGTTAACTGGTAATTCTTCTCTATCTGGAAAGTCTGTGACAACTTTTTACAGCCTTATAAAATAACAGAATAGTTACTTGTATCATTAACCTCACCTTGAGAGGATAATCTGATGGAAGGCTCACTTGAATGTCAAAGGCCTTGACATCAAATGGCTGCAATCAAAAACAGAATAAAATATAACACATATTTGAAAGAATGCCAACATATATATGACTGAGATCTTTGTAAAAACCAATTATTTAATATTATAAACTTTTAAAATGTTATCTTTTTTTGGAAATCATACTCATAGTACTACTGTATGCGTCGATACGCCCCTTTAAAGGGAGACTGTTGTAAAGCATTTACTATGGTAAGATTTTTATAACAATCTAGCAGTGTCAATAAAATGTTACCCAGTCTGGATCTGTTGGCATAAAAGTGAAGCGAATGGCAGTTGCGTCATTAGTGTCCTGGAGAACTTGTACTTTATCTGCAGGAAATCTTCTTTTCAATTGGTTGATTTCTGTAGCCCTTAATTCTTTCTGTTTCTCATCAGAAACATCAGCAACATTGTAGACTTGAGAAATCTGTAGTCTCTTGGCTTTAACTTCAGTAAATTCTGCGTTGGTCTTCTTAGCATCATCACCCAGTTTTAAAATTGGTTCAACAGATTTTTTCAGTGGATGATAAAAATTACAGGACTCCCCAAAACGACAGTAGCCTTGTCGAAAAAACCTGCAAACTTTCTTAGACTTCGGTTTTTCTTCACTTTCTTTATCAGCCACAACCTTTTCATTTTCGGATCTCTTTGACCCTGCATCTGCTGATGTTGTCTCTGGTGCAACTTCTTTCTGTTCGAGTTCTTGATAAGATGAATTCTTAGTCTCTTGCGTTTTCTTTTCCTCATGTCTAAGGTCTGTCAATCCAGGCAGTACATGTTCAAATCTGCATCGCCTTCCAAAATGACAAAACCTTCGCTTTGCAAAAAAAGAGCAAAGCTTTCGACTCCCTTCGGAAGTGCACGAAGATTGCTTTACAGCTTCATTGTTGTTCTTGTTTAATGATTGTGATACAAAATCGGTAGGGGAGATTTCAGATGAATCGGATATGTGAAGCTTTCTTAGATCTTCATTATTGCTGTGTGTTGGCAGCGATGTTTCAATAAAACCTGAAGCTAGTGTGGTGGTTTCACTGGAATCCTTTACTGCTTCATGGTTATCAGTCAACCTCACAGTAGATTCTGGCTGAAACGTGTCTGAACTATGCGAAAATTTACAATGTTTACCAAATCGACACTTTCCTGTTGTATTAAAATACTGACAGGGTCGCTTTAGCATAACACTTGAAACACAAACTTGAGAAGAATCGCACCCCGCTTGCAGTTTAACCGTCTAGGGCGAAAACAAAGACTGCGAATCCGCACTTGACAATGACAGTTTGTGTTTAAAAAGGCCTAACAGGTTAGTTTATAACTGTTACGCTTTATTGAAGCGGGTAGCTTCTGCACTTCACTATGAACGCTTTCCTTTAAATAGGAAAATGCCGATCGACTGGATTGCACAACAAAGTGCAAAAAATTGTGAAATACCGCTGGCCGTGAAATACTCGGTCCAAAGGTTGTTGTGCTGTACGTCAACGTAAAACTTGTGTGACGTATCCAAATTATGTGTAGGTTACATCGCACATTGTTGTTCGTGCATTTTAAGCTGCACGTGTCGAACTGAGTAAGCCCTATATAGTCTAGTAGGAACGGAGGTCCACAGTGCATGATAAAAAAATATATATAATAATATATTTGATAGTGAATTGTTTTTTCATAAAATTTAATTTTTCGTTATAATATCATTATTTATCATTCAAAATGATGTTTTTTACTAATTAATATCATAGCCACACGCTAACCACCTGTGACTATAACCTCAAATAACACATAAAAAAGGTCTACAATTATGACATAAGAAGCATACATTTAAAGGAATATTTAGAAATAATGAAAAGCACAAACCTTAATTCAGTTGTTGTTCTATTCCTATAGACAGACTGCTGAAATTCTGTATGCATCACTCTTTAACAACACTTCATGTCACTTTCCAAATTATATCAATATACATTATTGTTTTAAGAAAGTGTTGGTAATGGAAAAACTCATTAACTCTACTTTTAGTGAAATTATAACTTCATTTTAACAACAAGTTTAACCTGCATATTTTCTACCAGCTCCAGTATTTCAATCTAAGAGGTAAACTATCTGCATTTGAATTCAGCCAATCAGAAAAGGCTGTTGTATGTTATAACCAAAAGATTAGCAGCAGGCAATCCAACATTTGGCCGAACACAGGGCTTATCAGATGGTTTGTTAATTGAAAACCTGAACTGTAGTTTGATATTGAGAGAAATCAGAGTGTACCTCTGGCGAATATGCCGCAAACAGGGAGAAAAATGTTCAAAGTCTCTCAAATGAATATGTCGCTAACAGTTTGCAAAAAGAACATTGTTCTAAGTTCTTCTGACGAATAAGCCGCGATCATTGGTCCTCCCGCGAACATCCCATGAACAAACATCAAATCAATCGCAGGATGTTTACGGCTAGCCGCGAACATCTTGCGAATAGTTTCTGCGAATAGCTGTGTTCGCTGCATGTTCGCTAGATATTCGCAGCATGTTCACATCTTTTCGTTTTTTTTCTTAAGGGCTAATATACAATATTTGACCTTATTTAAAATAATTATTTGTTGTTGGTCTTTAATTTTTGTTGATTTCATGGGTTGACTGATCCACAAACTGCATTAACACAAACACATCGGAAAATGACCAACAAATATTTCTCTTTCTTTTAAAAAAAATCGGAAATCCATCAATATTGGTGTCCATTGTTTGAAAGACCACGAAATGTCATGCCAACTTATGATTTTACAATAATCAAACAAAGTAGAGACTGATCTCTGCATTGGCTTAGTATCCAGTTAAGAAAACCCCACTAGTCCATCTGTACAAACAATAATAACTGTTGTTACGGTGTTTGATATTGAAAGGATTATACATTGGTCAGATTTATTTGTACTAGAAGATTAGTGGGTTTTTCCAAAAGGTTGTTTTTGTGGGATTCGTAATATATTAGGACTGGACTACTTTACCTTGGTAATTAATGAAATTATTTTGCAGGTAAATGAATGGCTAAATTTTAAGCAATATTTTGAAGTCCCCACAATCATGCACTCATCTGAGATATATTGTTGAAAATATTGATCAATATTTTTGTAGTTTCCTTAATTGTGGAAAATTTGTAAAAAAATGCCTATTAATTAATAATTTTAAAATAATAATAAGTTTAAAGCCTGATACTTTTGATGATTTAGGACTTTGAAGTTAGGAAAGTAAATTGATATGGGCCTTGTTCTGCAAAAAAGGGGTTTAATGCATGTGCATTAAGTGTTGTACCTGAGATTAGCCTGTGCAGTCTGCTTTTATGATATTTTCTGTTTAAAGAAAGTTTCTTCTTAGCAAAATCCAGTTAAGGCAGAAAGTGCTTCCCTGATTAGCCATTAGACACTTTTCACACATGCCTTAAATCCCCTTTTCACAGAGTACGTCCATATTAATGAGATGTGCAAGTTGTACATGTACAGTAGTTGCCTTTTTGGAATGTCTCAGCCTCCACAAATTAAGTTCATTTATTGAAGTGAGCAATTTTGTTTGTTATCCCCACGCTTTTTGAAAAGCCTGGGGATATTGTGGTTATCTCTGCCATCCGTCCATCCTGGCCACTATCTCCTCCTACACTATTAGCACTAGAACCTTGAAACTTACACACATGGTTACAAGCTATGAGCATATGTGCGACCCTGTACTATTTGGAATTATGATCTGACCCCTGGGTCCAAAGTAATGGGGGTTGGGGTGGGGCTGCGTCAGAGATTTTTATGTCCCCCACCACTATAGTGGGGGACATATTGTTTTTGCCCTGTCTGTTGGTTGGTTGGTTTGTGTTTGTTTGCCCCAACTTTAACATTTGCTTTAACTTTTGCAATATTGAAGATAGCAACTTCATATTTGGCATGCATATGTATCTCATAGAGCTGCACATTTTGAGTGGTGAAAAGTCAAGGTCAAGGTTATCCTTCAAGGTCAACTGTCAAATATAGGTGTCAAAATCGCTCATTTAATGTACTAATTTGCAATATTGAAGATAGCAACTTGATATTTGGCATGCATGTGTATCTCATGGAGATGCACATTTTGAGTGGTGAAAGGTCAAGGTCAAGTTTATCCTTCAAGGTCGAAGGTTAAATATATGGGGACATAGTGTTTCACAAACACATCGCTTGTCTTATGTTATTTAACATTAATTTCTTCATTTCTACACCAATTTACTTCAAATTGATACTGAACATCTCTTTTGACAATACGGACAATCTCAACTATGCATGGCCCCATTACCAACCCTGGGGCGCCCCCTGGGTCAAACATGTGGCGTGGGAATACGCGTTGGCCTCTGGTTTATAACTGTGATTTCAAATTATACTGCGGAACTGTGTAGCCAAAATATTTTCCCTGAACTTAAACAGTTCTTTACACTATTTATCTTTTTTTTAAATAAAAAAAGACAAACATAGATCAAAGAAAATTATGTAATAGTCATGACTGCTGTGGCTGAACATATTTTTTGCAACTATCATCACATTGCACCTGTAGAGGCATTTGTTTAAAAAAAAATGTGACACAGTTTTTAAAACTATTATTTTCTTACAAAACAATCATATTTAAAGTAATGTAATATTATTATATTATCAAGATAAAAATATTAATATCATTGTTAGAAATATCCAGGATTTTAACCAACACTCTGTTGGAGCCAAAGCTAACATCACTGACTAAGCCTTTCAGACAAACATATTCTCAAGATAATGAACAGAACAGAATTATGATACATGTTGTAATACACACTTTTTGTGGAATAATCTATGGAAAGAGTGGATTCTTTTCATTTACTGATATAAATAATTATCCATCAACCAAACACTATTTAAAATTTTGATCTTGGTCATAGGTGCTATTTCTCTTGTTTTTATATAATGTTATATATTATATTTATGAAAATTGCGCTACAAAATTGTCATATCTAGTCTTTGAAAATTAGTTACTTAAAGAAGCTGCAAGATATGACTAGGCTTTGATAAGTTTAAACACTGCAAGACTATTAAAAATGGGTTTACATTCCACTATTCACAATAATCTCTTAAAATTTTTGGTGTGCTGTATACACAGGAATGTTGATGGTACTATTCACCCACACATGCAAACAGTCTGATGTTTGATTTATGGGGTACACATGTTTTAATTTTGAAACTGTATTTGTATAAAAAAAAATTTTTTAATTTTAATGTCCCCACATGAACAACATTTTCATGTATAAATTAATAGATCCAAAAGCACATCTTATTGGTTGGTCATGTTTGACATGTTATTAAAGGGGCCTTTTCACAGATTTTGGCATATTTTGAAGTTAGTCATTAAATGCTTTATTTTGATAAGTGTAAACATTGGATCTTAAAAGCTGCAGTGAAAAATAAAGAATAAAATTAAAAAAGGAAAAAAATGTATCTCGCACCGGGGCTCGAACCAGTGACCCCCGGAGTCCTGGAGTAAAAACGCATTAGCCCTCTTGGCTATTCTGCCGAGTGTTCATGCAGGACGTATTTTATACCTTATATAAGCAATCTTTGTAGTTTCGTAAATTTAAATGACAACAACAGAACTCTCCAAATTATTCAATCGTTTCGCGTTGCAACGCTTTATAATTTTTAGGTTTTTTAATCGTCAAAAGATGCATATAATGGCTATATAAGACTATGGTAAATGTTCAGTAATACCATTTCCTCACAAATATCATAACTAAAACGAAAATGGAGGTGCATTTTGATGGTATGATGTTTTATATCTGTCATTTTGCAGTTGTTTCAGTCTTAGATTTTTCAAACAATTTCAGGTTCTGTTAATGCAAGTGCAATTTTCCAATTTTTAGCTCGGCTGTTTTCAGAGAAAACCCGAGGTATTGTCATAGCCAGCTCGTCGTCCGCCGTCCTACGTACGCCGTAGGCGTCGTGCTAAAACCTTAACATTGGCTCTAAAATCAAAGTGCTTCCACCTACAACTTTGAAACTTCATATGAAGATGCACCTTGATGAGTTCTACACGCCACACCCATTTTTGGGTCACTAGGTTTAAGGTCAAGGTCACTGTGACCTCTTATATCAACTTTAACATAGGCTCTAAAATCAAAGTGCTTACACCTACAACTTTGAAACTTCATATGTAGATGCACCTTGATGAGTTCTTCATGCCACACCCATTTTTGGGTCACTAGGTCAAGGTCACTGTGACCTCTAATATAATACTTTAACATAGGCTCTAAAATCAAAGTGCTTCCACCTACAACTTTGAAACTTCATATGTAGATGCACCTTGATGAGTTCTTCACGCCACACCCATTTTTGGGTCACTAGGTCAAAGGTCAAGGTCACTTTGACCTCTAATATAAAACTTTAACATAGGCTCTAAAATCAAAGCGCTTCCACCTACAACTTTGAAACTTCATATGTACATGCATCTTGATGAGTTCTACACACCACACCCTTTTTTGGGTCACTAGGTCAAAGGTCAAGGTCACTGTGACCTCTATTATCAAACTTTAACATAGGCTCTTAAATCAAAGTGCTTCCACCTACAACTTTGAAACTTCATATGTAGATGCACATTGATGAGTTCTTCATGCCACACCCATTTTTGGGTCACTAGGTCAAAGGTCACGGTCACTGTGACCTCTAATATAAAACTTTAACATAAACCTCTACATTCGCTTTAAAATCAAAGTGCTTCCACCTACAACTTTGAAACTTCATATGTAAATGCACCTTGATGAGTTTTACAGGCCACACCCATTTTGGGTCACTAGGTCTAAGGTCAAGGTCACTGTGAGCGTGGTACCCGTTATGCGGTGCTCATGTTTTGTACAAGTTATAATTTGTCAGTCTAAGTTACATGTTCATGTTTTAAAGGGTCTTGTTAACAGATTGGAAAATTATGAATAAATATCAATATTTCAAAACATATGCTCAAAAGTTTTTTACAAGTAAAACATCAACATCTCATCATACCAACACAAAAAATAAATTGTATTTTTACAAAATAGGAAAAATAAACACATATGATACCTATTAATTAAAATGGATAAGCTTAAAATTATTATCCTCACACTTTTAAAAGCGTAGAGATATTGTATTGATCTCCACTTTTCTGTCCGTCCGTTCGGCCACTATCTCTTCCTACACTATTAGCACTAGAACCTTGAAACTTAAACAAATGGTAGCATTGAGCATTTGTGCGACGGCGACATGACGGAATTTTGATCTGATCCCTTGGTCAAAAGTTATGGGTAAATAAATGGGTAAAATGGGTAAAAAAAACTCATTTTAATAACAACGTGCTACACACATGATAATAACTTTTGACCCAGGGGTCAGATAAAAATTCAAAATAGTGCACCGTCGCACATATGCTCATAGCTACCATGTGTGTAAGTTTCAAGGCTCTAGTGCTAATACCGGTAGCGTAGAATGAGATGCAGAACCACGCCCACCCAAAACTTTAAAATGGGTAAAATAAACTAATTGTTATAACAATATGCAACGCACATGATAATAACTTTTGACCCAGGGGTCAGATCAAAATTCCAAAGAGTGCACCATTGTATATATGCTCATAGCTACCATGTGTGTAAGTTTCAAGGTTCTAGTGCGTATTGTGTAGGAGAAGATAGTGGACAACCACGCCCACCCAAATTTTGTTTTAACATAACTTTTTCATCTAGCCACCAATTGACTTCAAATTAATACTGATTATCTCTTATGACAACACGGTTTATCTCAACTATCCATATCCACATTACCCATCCCAGGGCCATTGATAAAGGTAAAGGCAGCTAGATTCCTGTCCTCTTTCAAATTTATCAACAGGTCCATGGGAACTACTTCCCCGTACCCCCCAATTTTTTTTCGTACCCAAAATTTTTCGTACCCAATTTTTTTTTTCGTACCCAAATTATGTTCGTACCCAAATTTTTTTGTAACCAAATTTTTGTTCGTACCCAAAAAAAATTTCTTACCAAATATTTTTACCCAAATGTTTTTGTACCCACATTTTTTTTTGTAACCAATTTTTTTCCCTACCCAAACTTTTTGTACCCCAATTTTTGTCGTACCCATTTTGTGTTCATACCAAAATTTTGTTAGTACCCACATATTTTTGTACCAATTTTTTTTTTCAGACCCAATTTTTGTTTTGTTCCCATTTTTTTTCCTACCCACATTTTTGTTTGTACCCATTTTTTTTTCTCACCAAATTTCTTTTACCCAAATATTTTTGTAACCAAATTTTTTTTCATAACCAATTTATTTCCAATCCAAATTTTTTCGTATCCCATTTTTTTTCTTACCCATTTTTTTTTCATACCCAATTTTTTTTTTGGAACTTAAAATTTGTTGTAACAATTTTTTTTTCCTTACCCAATTTTTTTGCATACCCATTTGTTTTTCTTACCAAAATTATTTCCTACCCAAATTTGTTTGTACCCAATTTTTTTTTCATACCCACATTTTTTTCATACCAACATGTTTTTTATACACAATTTTTTTGTGTACCCACAATTTTTTTTTAACCACATTTTTTCGCACCTGATTTTTTTTTCGTACCTAAATTTTTTTCGTACCCAATTTTTTTTTTCATACCCATTTTTTTTTTCGTACCCAAAATTTGTGTTGCAACCAAATTTTTTCATACCCAAATTTTTGTTTGGTCCTAAAAAAAATTGTGGCATCATTTTTTCGAACCCAAAATTTTCGTACCCAAATTTTTTTCCTACCCAAAATTGTGTTTTATTTATTCACCATTTGACTTCAAATAAATACTGAACATCTCTTATGACATCACAGTCTATCTCGACCATCCAAATTGTGCAAATTACCCACCCCGGGGCCCCACCAACATTGGCCTTGCCCACCCAAAATTGCTTTTTAATATAACATCTATGCAGTGTGGGGATACGCGTGGGCCTCTGCTGCGCCACTTCTAGTTAAAATTAAGATTAAAATAAAAAGATTTAATTAAAACTAATATTCTTATATATTGTAAAATATAGTTCTGTCACAACAAGAAGATAAACAATAGCAGTCCACCCACGGCATGAAATTATATGCAAAGACGGATTAAGCACCATTAAGGCCAATATAGGCAATGAAAGTTTTGGGACCCAAGCTGTGTTGTTGTTTTTGTTGTTACTACAGTAAAAAAAGGATTGATTTTCATTATAAAATGGTAACTCTGAAAAGAAATAAAGTCAAAATTGATTGTATATAAAATCATTTATCTGATATATAAATACGGTGTTTACACGCGAATAATAATTCATTTAGTACCATGAAAATACTATGTTGAAGGCTTAGTAAGTGAGTTAAAAATTATTTCGTCATGGTCTCATGGGGCACCTACATCTTAGTCGCGGGACCCTTGGCAATGTCCTACTCTGCCTATTGGGTGATCCGTGACTGATTGTATGGCAAATTTGGTTCACAATTAGTGCAGCTTGGGGATCGGTTAAAAATTGTTTATTATAGCAGTATAGTTTGATACACAGGATGCAAGATTTTAGCTTGGCTGTTTTCAAAGAAAACCCGAGGTATTGTCATAGCCAGCTCGTCGTCCGCCGTCCGCGTCATGCTAAAACGTTTACATTTTGTTAAGGTTTTAAACATTGGCTCTAAAATCAAAGCGCTTCAACCTACTACATGTACTTTGAAACTTCACATGTAGCTGCACCTTGATGAGTTCTACATGCCACACCCATTTTTGGGTCACTAGGTTAAAGGTCAAGGTCACTGTGACCTCTAAAAAAAAAAAAAAAAAAAAAAAATGACAAGCTTTCATTTATTAATAACTGCTACCACAGCTGAGCTTGGTACCCGTTATGCGGTGCTCTCGTTATTACAATATAACAAATCATTCCATAAAAGTTGCTTACTGACTCTTCCAAGGTCATATTTGAGTTGATCAAGCAGACTTCTATGACTGATTCTGGTCTACAGAGTGAAAGATATCACTATGGACTTTGAGCAAAGCACTTTCTGTAGAGTGAAATAATCTATATGCCAACTGATGTTTCTCAACAAGATTGATAATGTGACAAATACTCTTAAACAGATTGTTGACTAGCTTTTTTAAAAACTTTGAAAAAAATGGGAGATTCAGGGCACATTTAGTTTTGAAACATGTTTTGATCTAGATGGTTCGTTGCAGGGCAATATGATATCCTTTAAATTGAGACACACCTGTGCAATATCATATTGCCCTCCATCTAAGCATCTAATAAAAGAGTACTTAAAAAAAAAGACTTTTCTGGTCATTCGCACAAGATTCTTCCTTGTAAGAATAATTTGTTAGTTTTTGCATATTTGTTTTTTAGCTCATCTATTTTTTGAAAAAAAATTATGAGCTATTGTCATCACCTTGGCATCGGCGTCGGCGTTGGCGTCCGGTTAAGTTTTGCGTTTAGGTCCACTTTTCTCAGAAAGTATCAATGCTATTGCATTCAAACTTGGTACACTTACTTACTATCATGAGGGGACTGGGCAGGCAAAGTAAGATAACTATGGGGTGCATTTTGACAGAATTATGTGCCCTTTTTATACTTAGAAAATTAAAAATTTTGGTTAAGTTTTGTGTTTAGGTCCATTTTATTCCTTAAGTATCAAAGCTATTGCTTTCATACTTGCAACACTTACTAACTATCATGAGGGAACTGTGCAAGCAAAGTTATGTAACTCTGACTGGCATTTTGACAGAATTATGTGCCCTTTTTATACTTAGAAAATTGAAAATTTTGTAAAGTTTTGTGTTTAGGTCCACTTTATTCCTACTGTATCAAAGCTATTGCTTTCATACTTGCAACACTTATTAACTATCATAAGGGGACTGTGCAGGTAAATTTATGTAACTCTGACTGGCATTTGGCAGAATAATGGGCCCTTTATACTTAGAAAATTGAAAATTGTGTTAAGTTTTGTGTTTTGGGTCCACTTTACCCCTAAAGTATCATAGATATTGCTTTCATACTTGGAACACTCGCAAACTATCATAAGGGTACAGTAAAAGGACAAGTTGCATAACTCTGGTTGTCATTTTTACGGAATTATTGCCCTTTTTTGACTAAGTAACTTTGAATATATGGTTAAATTTTGTGTTTCGATCCACTTTACTTCTAAAGTATCAAGGCTATTGCTTTCAAACTTCAAATACTTTCATGCTATCATGAGGTTACTGTACCTGGCAAGTTGAATTTTACCTTGACCTTTGAATGACCTTGACTCTCAAGGTCAAATTATTAAATTTTGCTAAAATTGCCATAATTTTTTTATTTATGATTAGATTTAATTGATACTTTGACAAAACTACTCTTACCTGACATACCACAATAGACTCCACCCAAACCATTCATCGTGCCCTCCCCCCCTTCCCCCTTCCCCCCCCCCCCCCCCCCCCCCCGAATCCCCCCCCCTAATTTTTTTTTTATTTTTTTTTTAAAGATCATCTCACAAATGACCACCACACCCTCACACTATACCCCCCACCCCACCCCACCCCCCCCAATTTTTTTTTTTGAAACAGTTAAAAAACACAAATATTTATTTTTATTATTTTATTTTTGAAATACCGTCCAACCATCGCACCCAAGAATTCCCTCCCCCGCACCCACCCCCCCCCCCATCCCCCCCCAATTTTTTTTTTTTGCGTTTATTTTCGCATTTTTGGAAGATAATGTAACAAATGTCCACACCCCCACACTATACACCCCTCTTCACTCCACCCCTCCCTCCTTTGTGATTGAAATTGAGAGTCCCTTCACCTTTAAAAAGAAGGTGCTCTTGTATAAAGTTTGTGGTGGACTGTTAAGCTGACCACAAGCCATTTTATGTCCAGTTAAGGTTTTAGATGACATTTAAAAGAATTTGCCTAAGAAATTTCTTTGTATGGAAATATGTTCTTAAAAATTAGCAGTTATAATACATGTTAAAACTAAGCTTGAAAGACATTTAAAAAAAATAAAAATATTATTAATTTAAAATTATGTTAAGTCATGTAGTATTGCAAGTTTAATATCATTAAAACAATATAGTAACAAAATGTTTATGTAATTAAAAAGGGTGTTTGCTTAATTTTCAGCACATAATCACCAGTGATCACCTGTCATTATTGGTTTGAAATATATATGAGTTAAACCCTGTCATTTTATGTAAGGTTAGGTGGTAAAAATTAATTACCTATGTTGATTAGGCAAGTTGTAAGGCTGTCACATTTATATTAGAAATCATGGCGGGCAAAAGAAAAGTAAAGAAACTTATCTGCAGGCATTTATTTGAATGATATGATATGGATTTTGTCTTCTTGCAGCGTGTTGACTTCCTCTCATACCTAAGATAGCTTTTAAGGGAATAAAGCTGAGGATTTATTTTCCATTCTGAAGGTAAGGTAATTACAAGTTGCTATTAAATGATTTAATGGTATTTTTGAAAAAAAAAATTATCATGCAGTTGAAGGACCATCCACTGTTTAGATCATTATTTGAATGTGGTGAACTGAACAATTTGGTAACCATATTGAAAGGGTTTTAAGATTGGCAATTTCAAACAAAATCATATTGTAGTAAAAATTTTCTTTTAATTTTTTTAAAATTATATATTACATATCTTTGTCAAGTGTTTGATTGATAGAGATTGAAAAGTTTTAACTGACGTGACAGTCAATACTTTAAAATTTAAATTATTTTAAAATATATTCACAGTGAGTTTAAAATAATATGTTCAAAATATTTTTTTTTATAATACACTTTGTAAGTTGATAAATGTAGTTTGCTTATCATTAAATTACTAATACAAATATATGTAGTGCTAAAGAATATGAAGCTGGAATATATTTAAATTGATTGACATGAAAGTGATTGTGCAGCTCTCACTTAGATTTGAACTCCTTGATGAAATTTTCTGGAAAATCTGTTGGAACTATCAATTAACTTTGTCATTGGTATCATTGTCATTAATGTCTTTGCTCTTGGTGTCTTTGTCTTTGTTCGTCATTGCAGGTTGCATTGTCATATATGTCTTTGTCATTGGTGTATTTGCCATGGTGTGTTTTATATTAGTTTTTTGTAATTCACGGTTTGTCATTGGTGACTTTGACATTGGTGTCTTAATTTGCATCGAAATCTTTGACATTTGTGTTTTTGCAATTGGCCTATTTGAATTTTTGTCTTTGAAATTGGCGTCATTGTCATTGATGTCATTGTGATTGGTGTCTTTGTTACTAGTGTCTTTGTTATTGTTTGCCATTTGTGTCTTTGTCATTCGTGTCCTTGAAATAAGTGTATTTGTCATATGTGTCATTGCAAAAGATGTGTTTGCAATTGGTGTCATTGTCATTGTTTGTTTTTTTGTCATTAGTGTCTTTCTCATTGGTGCCTTTGTCAATGGTGCCATTGTTATTAGTGTTTTTGCAATTGGTGTCTTTGTCATTTTTTTCTTTGTCGATTGTGTCTTTGACATTTGTTCCTTTGCAATTTGTGTCTTTTTCATGGATGTCTTTGCAATTTGTGTGTTTTCATTGGTGTCTTTACATTAGGTGTATTTGTTATTTGTGTCATCGCAATTGGGGTCTTTGTCATTGGTGTTTTTGTAGTTGATTTTTCATTGGTGTCTTTGATATTTTTGTCTGTGTTATTGGTGTCTTTGTCATTGGTGTCATTGTCATTGGTGTCTTTGTCATTGGTGTCTTTGTCATTGGTGTCATTGTCATTGGTGTCTTTGACTTTTGTTTCTTTTCAATTTGTGACTTTGTCTTCAGTGTGTTTGTCATGGATGTCATCGTTATTGTTTGTAATTGTTTTCTTTGTCATTAATGTCTTTTTCATAGGTGTCTGTGCAATAGGTGTCTTTTTCATTGGGTCTTTGCAATTGCCCGGTAGTGTCTTTGTCAGTGGTATCTTTTCAATTGGTGTATTTGTCATTGGTGTCTTATAAAACATAGTTGTTTTTTCGATTGGTGTCTTTTCAATTGGTGTCTTTGTGTAGATAAGATCAAGTGAAATTATAACGTTTGATCATTTTACTCTAGTTAGGCAGTGTTTTTTGTTCACCGTTTTGGGAATGGAGCCTGGTCCCTATGATAATGGAAAACTTGCGGCGTTTTGACTAAAACTTGGAAATTAGTGTTGTTGTTGTTTGCTAAAAAATGCTTCAAAATTGGGGATACACATGTGTCCAGTATTATATTTACTAAGGTTGAACTTATATGGATGGGCGATGAACAAAATAATTAGATCTAAATTTTTATTTATTTTTTCCACTGGGAATTTTTAGGTGCCATTTGGGACAAATATATACTTTTTTCCATAATGGGAATGGGTCTGATTACCGGACCCAATTTTGAATGAAAAAAAACACTGTTAGGCGGCAAGTTTTTTGGGAACTTGTTTTTTCTTCTTCTTCTTCTTCTTCTTCTTCTTCTTCTTCTTCTTCTTCTTCTTCTTCTTGTAAAATAAGTAATAAAAGTAATAATTATTATTATTATATATTTTTTGTTTGTGTTCTCTGTAGTTTAGGTTGAACAATTAAATAGATCTGCACAAATCCTATCATCCCTATAAATACGTCAATACACAAACACTTGTGCCTGAGGCAATGCATTTGAAATGAGATGTCATTAATTTCAATATTTAGTGTTGAATTGATTAATTGTTGACTTTTAAATACATAATGAAGAAGACTTCCTGCTTATCATTGGATGTATTACGTGTTTAAAATGCTTTAATTAACCTGTGTATTTCTATCAAACCCATATTGTTAAACACTTAAGAGTATTATAAATATAAATATAAATAGGTTTTATCAGTGACTTATGGTTAATTATACTATTTAATTTTCTAGTTCATATGCAAAGGTCTTACCATGTTTACTGGTTAAAAACCTATATACATCGCAATATATCACACAAATTAAAATAATGTTAGGCCAGTATTTTACAGTCTGTTATGTCACATCAAATTCAAATAACAAAGCATTAAATTCATAAATTATAAGGTGTGATTAAAAATACATGTTGAACAAATAAAAAAAGGCACAAAATTATCATGATAATATTAAAGGAAACAATTTCACTAAAATTGAAGACAAAATATTCAATCAAAATTTATGTTGCATGCTTACTGACTTGTCAAAAAATTTACATAATGATTCAGTTTTAAGTAGGGTTTATTGGTCTGCTTAACAGAATTTATAACGTGGTTACAGAGTGTAAAAATAAGTGCATGTTTGCTTAATTAATAACAGCAAATTTATGTGAACAGTAATTTTAATAATTAGTAATACATTTAATAACATGAAAGTAAAATCTGTATATCGTGAACATGAGAGGGACTATAATCTAATATATTAAAGGACAGGTGAACAAATGACATGTTAGTTTAACTGGAGTTCATTTCATTTGTTGTTAAATAATATCATGCATATTATTTAAGATGAAACAAGAAATATCTTTAAAAAAGATATACAGCGTTGATTGTGGTTGGAGTTTATGGAAGGTAAAGATTTAAATGAATGAGATCAAGGATAGCTAATATCTTTTTCTGTGCAGTTTTTAGCTGCATCAAACGCAGTACGGGATGTTACGCGGAGTTTTCGCGGCTTATTTTACATTATTACATATTGCTGGTCATAAACCTATAGATACAAAAAAGAAAACCAAAGTCAACCGGCCACACGCGAAGTCTCCGTACATATTTTAAATATGTATACGCGCGTTCTTCGAACAAACCTGTTTGAGTGGTTTATCGGGAATTGCTTCGTGTATTTGATTCGATTATTAACAGTATCGAGAATCATCGCGCTCATACTTAATACATTAGTCAATATGCTGCAATAATACATTAGTAAATATGATGGAATAATTCTTGTAAATTAATTAAAAATAATATTTATCATGGTATTGTTGAAAACACATTAAGAATCTATTATTGACATGCCATAAAATAATATCGCTGGATATCTTCATTTCACATCTTTCTGGTGGTAAAGAAAATTCTGGTTCACCTAGTTCACGCTATAGCGTCTTTATTATATAACTATTATATAACTGACTGCGAACTCCGAACAGCACAGAAGGTCTGACCTGTATATAAACTCTGACATTCAAACACACTAACCGCGAACTGACCCCTTATACCTCGCGGGTTGAAATGCAACACATTAAAGTGAGGCATCGCTTCCACTGCTCTTTATACTTTTACATATAACATGTTGACAGGAATATGGAAGTCAGTACTAAATATGAGAACATGGCCTTTAAGTACACAACGTTCTCGCGCTGAAAATCCTCTGAAAATAAAAGATGTACGCACAAACTGTATTGATGTCGAGATTGAGTGTAAAACTGTTCTATCTATAAAGCCTTTTTATTAGAGATAAAACTGTTTCATGCTGAACACGCAGTAAAACAGTGTTACAAAGACGCGGACATGTTTCCAATGTTCTAGTGGTATTATCAAATCAGCCAATGCAGTCAATGAAGTGTATTCATCTGTACTTGGCCGCGGGAAGTTTTATTTGAATTCTATTGGACGCTAACAAAGGTCAGGCTAAGGTGAAAAGCTGGCGTATTCAGCTGACGCCGAAAAAATACTGGAATTACACAAATGCTAACAAAGTTGAACATTGTGTTTAACATTTGCTAAGAAAAACATCACATGCTCTCCAGACTTTGTAGTATATTTAACAGTTTCTTGGATTTTCTATAAAAAGGTGAGAGTTTTGAGTATTGAGTATTGAGTATGTTACAAATCTTCAAACTATAGGTTCAGGTGGAGGGATATAGGGAGGTGGGATTTGTTTGATAACAAAAATGTCCTGTTGTACAACAATTCAATTTTGAATTTACAGATATAAAATTTCTCAAGAGTGTTGACAATATTCTGCACTTTTTATTTTGCACAGATCCTGTGGGAATGATCATAGTCAAACCATGTTTCATGGATGTTTTTGACATATTTGTTCATGTTTAAATCATGCCGGGATAACTTTTTGCTTGGGTATGACCATATTATGCTACTATGATACAGCAAAGTGTTCTGACCATGATCTGGTTCTATTCATTACAAAAACAAAGGTGTTTAATATGCAATTTACAGCCAAATCAGATTTTGCCATGGTCAGAAACTGCTCCTGAAATAATTGTGGCCTAATCTTGATCTGGTATTGTTGTGTAGTTTCTCTTGGCTAATTTCATTGTTATACTCTATTGATGATGATGATGGTACTGGGCAGTTGTCAGTTGCTTACATAAGTATGCTCTCTTAGTATTGGTAATCTGAGGAAAAGTGTGAATTGGTTAAATAACAGCCTTAATATGACTGAAATACTGTTAAAACAGCAAAACAAAGCATGGACTCAGCTGGTGCAGACTTTTATTATCATATCAAATGCATCTATTTTAAATAACTGGTTCACAGCTAAAACGAGAGCGCCGATGGCGCTGAAAGCATAGTTGCAAGATACAGGGAAGATGCTGCTGAAGTAAATGTTTAGGTCAAAATATACTAAATAGTTTCCTTATATGTTTCGATGTAAAAGCGACAACTTTGAGCGAAAATAAATACAACATTTTGCACAAAGAGACCCCCATAACCATACCTTTTCTTGACGGGCATTCTTAGCTGAATCGATTTAAGCAATAAAAAAGATTTGTCATGTTCAAACCAAAAACAAATTCGACTCAAATCAAAATCGACTGTTTTTGCGCCTTTTTCGGCCGTTTTCTAGTGGATTGTAACCTTTTGCAGTGCCATTTTTTACTTTAATCTCCAACTTTATCCTATTTCAGGGATTAAGTAGTGAACACCTATGCTTCCCCTATCAATATCTCCAAACGATAAAACCAGAACAAAGTGTACAACATGCCTTCGAGGAAAATATGATGATTTGTTTAGAAAGTACAGCCCTTCATGACTCGATTATTTAGTATATTGTAGCCTTAACGATTGCTGACATCACGAGTCGCCCCCCTTGTTAACAAAATGCTCTATTTTTAGAAACGGGAAGGGCAGGTATAAAACCCGGAACTATCCGGAAATCTTTATGGTAAAACCCGGAACCGATATAAATGGTTATAACTTCATTATTATTCGTCCGATATTAATTATAATGGTACCGTTGTAAAGAAGATCCTCTACAGATTCTAACCATATCAAAATATTTTATGGCAGGGTCGTAGTCGGCCTGTAAATCGCGGACAAAGTCGGCCTGTTTTAACGTTTTTTTTTACACACGCAAATGCCGAAAAGAAAACCCGGAACCGATATAAATGGTTATAACTTCATTATTATTCGTCCGATATTAATTATAATGGTACCGTTGTAAAGAAGATCCTCTACAGATTCTAACCATATCAAAATATTTTATGGCAGGGTCGTAGTCGGCCTGCAAATCGCGGACAAAGTCGGCCTGTTTTAACGTTTTTTTTACACACGCAAATGCCGAGAAGAAAACCCGGAACCGATATAAATGGTTATAACTTCATTATTATTCGTCCGATATTAATTATAATGGTACCGTTGTAAAGAAGATCCTCTACAGATTCTAACCATATCAAAATAGTTTATGGCAGAGTCGTAGTCGGCCTGTAAATCGCGGACAAAGTCGGCCTGTTTTAACGGTTTTTTTACACACGCAAATGCCGAAAAGAAAACCCGGAACCGATATAAATGGTTATAACTTCATTATTATTCGTCCGATATTAATTATAATGGTACCGTTGTAAAGAAGATCCTCTACAAATTCTAACCATATCAAAATATTTTATGGCAGGGTCGTAGTCGGCCTGCAAATCGCGGACAAAGTCGGCCTGTTTTAACGTTTTTTTTTACACACGCAAATGCCGAGAAGAAAACCCGGAACCGATATAAATGGTTATAACTTCATTATTATTCGTCCGATATTAATTATAATGGTACCGTTGTAAAGAAGATCCTCTACAAATTCTAACCATATCAAAATATTTTATGGCAGGGTCGTAGTCGGCCTGTAAATCGCGGACAAAGTCGGCCTGTTTTAACGGTTTTTTTTACACACGCAAATGCCGAGAAGAAAACCCGGAACCGATATAAATGGTTATAACTTCATTATTATTCGTCCGATATTAATTATAATGGTACCGTTGTAAAGAAGATCCTCTACAGATTCTAACCATATCAAAATATTTTATGGCAGGGTCGTAGTCGGCCTGTAAATCGCGGACAAAGTCGGCCTGTTTTAACGGGTTTTTTTACACACGCAAATGCCGTAAAGAAAACCCGGAACCGATATAAATGGTTATAACTTCATTATTATCCGTCCGATATTAATTATAATGGTACCGTTGTAAAGAAGATCCTCTACAGATTCTAACCATATCAAAATATTTTATGGCAGGGTCGTAGTCGGCCTGTAAATCGCGGACAAAGTCGGCCTGTTTTAACGGGTTTTTTTACACACGCAAATGCCGTAAAGAAAACCCGGAACCGATATAAATGGTTATAAATGCATTATTATTCGTCCGATATTAATTATAATGGTACCGTTGTAAAGAAGATCCTCTACATTTTCTAACCATATGAAAATATTTTATGGCAGGATCGTAGTCGGCCTGTAAATCGCGGACAAAGTCGGCCTGTTTTAACGGTTTTTTTACACACGCAAATGCCGTAAAGAAAACCAGGAACCGATATAAATGGTTATAAATGCATTATTATTCGTCCGATATTAATTGTAATGGTACCGTTGTAAAGAAGTTCCTCTACAGTTTCTAATAATATATAAAATAGTTTATGGCAGGGTCAGAGTCGGCCTGTAAATCGCGGACAAAGTCGGCCTGTTTTAACGGGGGTTTTTTACACACGCAAATGCCGTAAAGAAAACCCTGAAAAGGAAAAAGGGAATTATAAAAACATTATTATTAATTCGATATTAATTATAATGGTATCGTTGCAAAGAAGAACCTCCACAGTTTCTAACCATGTTAAAATATTTTATGGCAGGGTCAGTGCCAACCTGTAAATCGCGGTCAAAATTGACCGAAAAATACCGTTTTGTTTTTGTACACAAAACAATGTCTTGAGGAAAACACGTAAAAGCTAAAAGGGGCTATAAAAGCATCCTTTTTCTAACCGACCATACATTTTTGGTACCGTTGTTATGGTTTTCTTCCACTGTTTCTAAATATGTAAAAAAAATGTGAGAAAGCATAATATGAAATAAGGCGATGCATCAAAGCGAGCTCAATTAATCTGTAATAGAAGAAACCACGGACTCTAGATGACAATATACGCACCGTGAAGAAACTAACTCACAACTTATATACAGAAAATATTTGAATTAAATCATTAAAGGCACTTCTAGCAGAAGAACCTGGAGTTCGTAAAGACTTTTATTAAAAAGTAAGAAAATGAACTTTCAATTATTACTTTAATCAGCAATTCAACAACAAACGGGCCATATTAAAGGGTTTCATGTGACCTAATGAACTGAACTGTTAGCCCAAAAACCCCGCCCAAAACAGATTGTCATCCTATTCGTTGCCATCCTTGCAACCACAATTTACCTACGAAGGTCAGATCGGGATTCGAACCCGAAACCACCCATTAGCCATCTAAATAAGATATGATTCCGGCCTGGGTTGCTCTACCAATTAAGCTATTCTGACCTTTTGAAAAATATATGGGTAAACTGCAATTCTGTTGAATAGCATGATTAACTTGCTTAGAAAAACAACTTAATAGAACAACTTTTTGCTACTTTACACGGCATTTTTGGCATTTTTTCTATTTTTGGAAATGTTGTAAACTGTTGTTTAGTAATGCATTCTAATAAATGTGCTCTCATTCTTGGTATATCATATCTGATAATTGAAAAATCTACATCATAATTGTTGTGTAACACCTCAGTAAGATTTGCAATAGCAAAAACACCACAATCTGTGTAATTAGGTTGACGTTGTACGTCGGGTATTTGTACTTGTACACTGCGCTCTCCATTTTCATAGATTTGAGCGATTTGAATTGAAATACTACTGTTTAGAGTTCTTGGAGATTTTAAACTGTCCACCACAATAACATGTCGATCTTTCTGTGATTGGTATGGTAATACCCAGTGATTACTGGCGTTGTAATGTATTTGGGCGGACGGGGGATTTTGTTTCGTTAAACGTTTATTTATATCCCAGGTACCTAAATCATGATTAAAGTACGGAGCAAGAAGTGTGTTCTGCATCCCACTGTCAAGCGCGAATTGTTCTTTTAGCATTTGCTGACATTTGTTTATTATTGGGTCGTTCAGCCACCCAGATGGATTTTTAACTAGCTCTAAATCTATTGTAGATATATTTGCAATTTCTACATTATCGTCTTCCGCGTCATCAATGGTCATTTGATTAAAACACGTCTGTCCACTGGTAAATGAATCATCGCTGCTTATATTTAAATGGTTTTCTTCTTCGAGAACGTCTTCTGCAATTGAACTTAAATTGTTGTCAAACTTTATTTGTTTACAAGAAGTGAATGAATTGTTGGTGTTCCGGCTTCTTTTTTTAGACGTTGGTGTTTTGGGGGTTGATGCTATTAAATTGGCGAGCTTTTGTTTCAGCGATGTGTCGCAAGATTTTTCAGTTGGTGTCATGAGTATTGAATCGGGTGCTGGGTTAATTTCGAAGTCGGCTTTTTTCGGTTTCTTTTGTCCCGTTTTTTTTGGCAACACGCGGTTTGCTATATTTTCGGAGAAGCGTGAGATTTTTAAGCGTGCGTTTATCACAGATTCCATCAATACCAAAATATGAATCATTTTCTGCACACGTGAAATGCAAATTATTTCATTGCGAATGAGATGCTAATAGATTGATGTAATGACAGCGATGAATTGAAAGAATCTGTTTGTCTTACATGTACACTATACATGAAAGGAAGGTATCATTAATCTCGTTTATATATTATTATGAAAAATTATTCCGTAAAAGGCATAGTCAAACGGAAAAACTTTTCATGGTTATTATAATATATCATTCCTTCACTAAAATGAATGATATCTCTTTGGATAGTTGTCAATTTTGTGGTTCAAAATTGAAATGTCATAATATGTAACGTCTCTTACAGAGTATATTATATATACGATATTGTAGTGACTGTCATGTTTTATACACAGCACACACAATGCACCCATATCCGATTTTTCGTCATTTAAAGTCAAAAGTTTCAATTGGTTGCATCAAAATATCACTCACTACAAGTTGGTTTTTAACTACTTCAAAAAATGAAAATGTCCCTTTAATTGACTATAGAGGATTTGACACCATTTTGTTAATGCTGTTAGTACAGATGACATAATAGTTTCAGATTTTAATTCGCACCTTTCGCTTAACTCAACGTTCAATGGCACGCGCACTTATTATTGTAACTAATGCAAGCTAAAATTAATATGTGAATACTTTCTAAAAAACCACTATCCTGCGAAAATGGATCTTATTTGATTGTGGTTCCCTCTTAAGTTGTCCGTCGACTTTAAGAATAATGTGTCAGTAATAAAAGTATTGTACATATTCACATGCTTTGTAATAAATGAAAGATGCAAATGTGTCCAATTCATCTTTTTCAGTGCGCTTAATGTAGCTTTTTTACCTGTGACTACGTGCTTTTTTTTTCGAATAAATGAAAGATTCAAATGTGTCTTATTTATATAATACTACATGCTATACTGCCAGAGTCATGCGAAAATGGATCTTATTTCTTAATATCCAACTTAATTAGCGCCGTCTTTATAAAGGCTATGTCTATTTAAAGAACAGATTACGGGGCGCCTAAATTACAGTGAAGTTTATACTAATGTGCAACAATGATGTGGGTCCACTCTCGTTGTTTATTTTAAATGTACATAACAATTTGGCAATAAATGACATCAGTTATTTTCAGTAAATCCAATTTGTTCATAACAGTAGCCAGGTGCCTGAGATAGAGCTGATAAATAGGGATAACCACAGCGGGTGGCTAATACACAGTGTAGACTTCCCCTGTTTTATTATTGGAATTGTTTTTTATCTGATTGGCATTTATGAAGTGTATTGATTCGGGTCTGTTGGCGATCATTTTATGGGCAAAACTGTGTTTCTTACATACTTTCAATCGTTATGCTTTTGAACACAATTTCATGAAACCATTTAATTAAATACATTGGCGCGTTGGAACATGAATTATAAATCAAGCTGAGTGGTATCAGTTTTTAAATCGCATAACTCGCTTAAATCAACGTTCAATGTCACGCACGCTTAACAAAATTATAAAAACATCACGTGATTCATTATATTTGTTTAAAAAAGTATGTACACATATTATATGTATTGGTATATTTTGTTTTTGTTTTTAATCAACAAGAAAAAATAAAACATTGTCATATATATAGCGCTTTACCTTTGCAAAATTCTACATTACATAAAGAAGTATCGTATTTGTTAAAGTGAACATGCTTGACATATTTATAATGCATTATTACAAGTATTATAGTGCAAACGGAATTTGACCTTTAACTTTATGCAATCCACATTTTTAAGCGTCGTATTGTAACAGTAGCAGACAACAGGCATCAGGTTAATAAGAATAACTGATGTATGTATTGAACGTGAATAACATCACCAAGTAACATGTTTTGAAATTACAAATAATAGTATAACATTATTCATCTATCAATGGTCATTAAAAGCTATGTTTAAAAGCAAATAATATCACAATGTTTGCCGAAATAAACAATTATTCTGTGTTTGTGTCACGCTCTATTGGTATTTAAGTCGGTCCATACAATCACCGAAAAGCACCGAAAAACACTCAATTTCTCTCTCTATATATGCAATATATCGTTTCTAGCGTGTGTTAACGGGTGTAATTAGTTATTAATGGTTATATGAATGTATTTTGCCCAAAATTGGATAAATATCGGCAATATACCGACCGAATAGCAATTCATGTGAAGACCGAAAAGCAATCAATTTCTCGCTATATAAATGAAAAATTGCGTTTCTATTGTGTGTAACGGATTAAATGAGTTATAAATGGTTATATTTTATGCATACTTATACTACCTTTTGTTTATTATGATGTATTAATGCCCAAAATTGGATAAATATCGGCAATATACCGCCCGAAAAGCACTTCATGTGACGACCGAAAAGCACTCAATTTCTCGCTATATATATATGAAAACTGGCGTTTCTATTGTGTGTAAACGGACTAAATTAGTTATAAATGGTTATATTTCATGCATATTTATACTACCTTGTGTTTATTATGATGTATTAATGCCCCAAATTGGATAAATATCGGCAATATACCGACCGAAAAGCACGTCATGTGAAGACCGAAAAGCACTCGATTTCTCGCAATATATATTAAAAATTGCGTTTCTGTTGTGTGTAAATGGACTAAATTAGATAAAAATGGTTATATTTCATGCATATGTATACTACCTTGTGTTTATTATGATGTATTAATGCCCAAAATTGGATAAATTTCGGCAATATACCGACCGAAAAGCACTTCATGTGAAGACCGAAAAGCACTCCCGCGACAGCACAGAATCACAGAAAAGCACTCAATTTCTTCATATTTACATGACAGTAAGCCATAAGTGCCGTTTATAATGGATTGAAAACATGTACGTATTAATTAAGTCATTAATGACTTCGTTAAATATTGATTTAAGTTTAAAGATTACGCACAATAGTATTTTTATTTGCAACCGAAAAGCACTATCGCGCCAGCATAGAATCACCGAAAATCACTCAATTATTCTATATATACATGAAAGTAAACTATAAGGGCCGATTTTAATGGAGTGAAAAAATGTACATATTTATTTAGTCAATAATGACTTCGTAAAATATTGATTTAAGTTTAAACATAAAAAAGGCAGTTCTTCTTTTCATTTGCATCAAATTAAAGGTTAAAGACCGATTGTTTAAAAAAACTGCTATTTTATGAATATATATCAAGCACGTACACTTAACAAAAAAATACGATATTTCTTTATTTAATGTAGAATTTTGAAATAGTAAAGCGCTTTATACATAACAATGCTTCTTTCTGGTACTTCTTGAGTAAATAAACAACAATGTATAGCATATTATATTTGTACATAATTTATAAAAAGAACTATGCGCGTCCCATTGAACGTTGAGTTAAGCGAGAGTTGAGAATTAAATTACACATTCATTGTTTTATTTTTTTTTTTAATTTAAATGATTGAAAAATTATGTCAGAAAACCAGCTTTTCTGCATTAAATGACCTTTAACAAAACGCCATCAGACCCGAATGAATACACGTCATTTATTCCAAGCAGGTAAATAACAAATACTATAATAAAACAGGGGAAGTCTACACTGTGTATTAGCAACCTGCTGTGGTTATCGTATCAGCTCAATACACAGGAACATGGCCATAATGGCTACTGTACTGGAAAAATTGGATTTACAGTCAAAATAACCAATTTCGTTTAAGTCTACACTGTGTATTAGCAACTTGCTGTGGTGATCTTATCAGCTCAATACACAGGAACATGGCTACTGTACGGAAAAAAAATGGATTTACAGCCAAAATAACTGATTTCATTTATTGCTGAAGTGGTGTGTAATTTAAATTAACAACGAGCATTGATCCACCTCACCGTTGCACATTATATTAAATTAATTAATTTAATGAACTAATTAAAGACGGCGCTAATAAAGTGTGAAGGTGGAAATTAAGAAATAAGATATATTTTCGCATGACACTGAATACACACGATACATGGATAAAATATAAATAAGACAAATTTGAATCTTTCATTTCTCCAACAAAATAGCACGTAGTCACATATATAAGATAGCTTAAAGACCAGAAAACAATATAAGTTAGACACATTTGCATCTTTCATATCTTAAAAAAACAAACATGTGAATCTAAAGCAAAAAAAAACCGTTAAAACAGGCTGACTTTGACCGGGATATACAGGCGGACTCTGACCCTGCCATAAATTATTTTGACATGGTTAATAACTGTGGAGTATCTTCTTTACAACGGTACCACTATAATTAATATCGGACGAATAATAATGCATTTATAACCATTTTCGCTTTGATGCTTCGCCTTATTTCATATTATGCTTTCTCACAATATTTTTTTACATATTTAGAAACAGTGGAAGAATACCGTAACAACGGTACCAAAAATGTATGGTCGGTTGGGAAAAGGATGCTTTTATAACCCCTTTTAGCTTTTCCGTGTTTTCATCAAGACATTGTTCTGTGTAAAAAACACGGTATTTTTCGGTCAACTTTTACCGCACAGCGATTTACAGGTTGACACTGTCCCTGCCATAAAATATTTTAACATCATTAGAAACTGTGGAGGTCCTTCTTTGCAACGGTACCATTATAATTAATATCGGACGAATAATAATGCATTTATAACCATTTATATTGGTTCCGGGTTTTCTTTACGGCATTTGCGTGTTTTTAAAAAAAACCGTTAAAACAGGCCGACTTTGTCCGCGATTTACAGCCCGACTACGACCCTGCCATAAAATATTTTGATATGGTAAGAATCTGTAGAGGATCTTCTTTACAACGGTACCATTATAATTAATATCGGACGAATAATAATGAAGTTATAACCATTTATATCGGTTCCGGGTTTTCTTCTCGGCATTTGCGTGTGTAAAAAAAACCGTTAAAACAGGCCGACTTTGTCCGCGATTTACAGGCCGACTACGACCCTGCCATAAACTATTTTGATATGGTTAGAATCTGTAGAGGATCTTCTTTACAACGGTACCATTATAATTAATATCGGACGAATAATAATGAAGTTATAACCATTTATATCGGTTCCGGGTTTTCTTCTCGGCATTTGCGTGTGTAAAAAAAAACGTTAAAACAGGCCGACTTTGTCCGCGATTTGCAGGCCGACTACGACCCTGCCATAAAATATTTTGATATGGTTAGAATCTGTAGAGGATCTTCTTTACAACGGTACCATTATAATTAATATCGGACGAATAATAATGAAGTTATAACCATTTATATCGGTTCCGGGTTTTCTTCTCGGCATTTGCGTGTGTAAAAAAACCGTTAAAACAGGCCGACTTTGTCCGCGATTTACAGGCCGACTACGACCCTGCCATAAACTATTTTGATATGGTTAGAATCTGTAGAGGATCTTCTTTACAACGGTACCATTATAATTAATATCGGACGAATAATAATGAAGTTATAACCATTTATATCGGTTCCGGGTTTTCTTCTCGGCATTTGCGTGTGTAAAAAAAACGTTAAAACAGGCCGACTTTGTCCGCGATTTGCAGGCCGACTACGACCCTGCCATAAAATATTTTGATATGGTTAGAATTTGTAGAGGATCTTCTTTACAACGGTACCATTATAATTAATATCGGACGAATAATAATGAAGTTATAACCATTTATATCGGTTCCGGGTTTTCTTTACGGCATTTGCGTGTGTAAAAAAACCCCGTTAAAACAGGCCGACTTTGTCCGCGATTTACAGGCCGACTCTGACCCTGCCATAAACTATTTTATATATTATTAGAATCTGTAGAGGATCTTCTTTACAACGGTACCATTATAATTAATATCGGACGAATAATAATGAAGTTATAACCATTTATATCGGTTCCGGGTTTTCTTTTCGGCATTTGCGTGTGTAAAAAAAAACGTTAAAACAGGCCGACTTTGTCCGCGATTTACTGGCCGACTACGACCCTGCCATAAAATATTTTGATATGGTTAGAATCTGTAGAGGATCTTCTTTACAACGGTACCATTATAATTAATATCGGACGAATAATAATGAAGTTATAACCATTTATATCGGTTCCGGGTTTTCTTCTCGGCATTTGCGTGTGTAAAAAAAAACGTTAAAACAGGCCGACTTTGTCCGCGATTTACAGGCCGACTACGACCCTGCCATAAAATATTTTGATATGGTTAGAATCTGTAGAGGATCTTCTTTACAACGGTACCATTATAATTAATATCGGACGAATAATAATGAAGTTATAACCATTTATATCGGTTCCGGGTTTTCTTTTCGGCATTTGCGTGTGTAAAAAAAAACCGTTAAAACAGGCCGACTTTGTCCGCGATTTACAGGCCGACTACGACCCTGCCATAAAATATTTTGATATGGTTAGAATCTGTAGAGGATCTTCTTTACAACGGTACCATTATAATTAATATCGGACGAATAATAATGAAGTTATAACCATTTATATCGGTTCCGGGTTTTACCATAAAGATTTCCGGATAGTTCCGGGTTTTATACCTCGCCATTCCAAATAGTGACGAATGTGAATGGTTACAAAATGACATAACTATGAAAATAAATACGTAGAATTACATTATTTCACGCATACCATTATGCAACCATCCGTTTTCTTTTCCGACTTGATACATTTACAGCTTTCCATTTAATATTTTACAGACACAGCACTCGTCCAGAATTCACGCGAATCCATTAAATCCGATGCCACATTTAAACCGTTAACTCTACTCGTAACGTAAATTTCTGGCTCAAAGTAAAACATTTTAACTTCAATTAACACATCTCTTACTTTTAAACTCTACTTCATCAAATCCATAGAAAGGCACGTCAGAATCCATGTCATAAATCAGAAAACATTCATCGTACTCCGCCATTTTTTACACATTTTCAAAGAATAAAAGTGCTTTATGCCCCACTTCCTGCTGAGAATATGTTTTAATTTCTATTTATAATTAACCGATGAAATGTTCCATATACTTTAACCAGGGCCTTATTAATTCAGTTATGTAAACATTTGACCTCTCACAGAACAGTAAACGAAGGAAATAGAAATTGGGATCCCATATAGATCTAAATTAGGTGTGAGGTCACTATCAACAAGAACAGAATTGTTTTACGAACGAAATTTGTTCTAGGTTATAAGAAGATTTTTTGACATAAAACGGTCTTAGAAAAATTCACTAAAAACGGTGTAAGTAATATTCTTGGAAGAAAACGTTAGAAAAACGTTTCCCCCCCAAAAATTGTAAGAATTACCATATGCTAAATTAAATAGATATTTCGTCTGATTTTTGATCAGGTAAGGCTTCAGAAAGGTTAACCGACCGATGTGGATTTTCAAAATGTGGTATATACCTTAAGCATAGGTGCAAGCACCTATGCTAAAAATTGAAAAATAGTGAAATATCAACTCTATATGAGTTTTCAAATGCGACAAACTTATTTGTTCATGATAAATACATAGAGGATATTTGTTCACGTCAGTGTAAGATCCTTTGTTATTTCACGTGTGATCATAGAAATTATATTTGCCACGAGTGAAAATATTATTTTCCTGTCATCAAGAGTGAAATAACAAAGATCTTATACTGCCGTAAACAAATTTTCTGTTTCTTTTATGCCCCTTTTCAAAAAAATAATTAACAGTTGTTTCCCTTTTGCTAAAAAGTTACCCCTTCTCCCGTAGCGACTGCCTCAATACAGTTAAAAACACAAAATGACGTCATTAGTGTGATGAAATGACGTCATTATACCAGCGAAATTCTCCAGTTTAACTCTTTTAAAATGTAAATAAACAGTGAAAAAGCATAAAATAAAAAGAAAATATGTTGGATTCAGAGGAATTTCGATTTTAATTCACTTGTGATCATAGAAAAAATATATATAATTATTTATGATCATCTAAAAATAGAAAACGGAACACTGATTGGGTTATTCATTTTGTACATTTTTTAATGATTCTAATGATCACCTTTACAGTCCTGTGTTAAATTTATAGTTATTTATTTGTAAACATGTTGACTAAAATATCCATAACAAAACTGACAAATGACATGGTTATCACATCATGTGTCTATTTAAAACATAACATTGATGTACCATTTGGAGCACTTATAAGGTGACGCAGAAAAATAATATGAAATTATCTAGAGGAAAAAATATATGTTTCTTGTTGTTTGGGATTTAGTTATATACGTCTTTATAGGTTAAGTGTAATGAATATGCAGTAAATCTCCGTCTATATGCCTCTGCCAATCAGGTTAAATTAATGTTCATCATTAGTGGGAAATGTGTTAACCTCAAGGGCTAATAAAGTTTATAACCAAAATTTCATAAGTTATTCTTAAAAATTGAACATATTTATATCACTGAATCATTTTCACAAGCTTATTTAAGAAATAAAAAATTCCAAATTGAACACAATTTTTTCTCAAAAGCATTAATTGCACAAATTTATTTAAGCAATAACATATTGATATTGATAGACTTGATTAGATTTACGAATAAATATAAGTGAGAAAAGAGCCATGCTATGGCAAAACCTCACTTTATGCATATGCTTTAAGTGTCGTCTCACATATGCCTGTGAAGTCACCACAGACAGGGAATGGGGTCACAACGTCAAAGGTCAATGTCACAATAAGTGTGAAAATCGTTTCCTAGCAATATCTCATAAACAAATTGACCAATTGGCTTGATACTTCATATGTGCATTGGCCTTAGACAGTAGATGACCCCTATTGAATTTGGAGTCACAAGGTCAAAGGTCAAGGTCACTGTCACAATAAGTGTAAAAATCGTTTCCGATCAATAACTTATCAACAAATTGATCGATTGGCTTGATACTTCACATGTGTATTGGCCTTGGAAAGTAAATGACTCCTATTGAAATTGGGGTCACTTGGTGAAAGGTCGTGGTCACTGTAACAATAAGTGTGAAAATTATTTCTGATCAATTACTCATTAAAGAATTGACCGAGTGGCTTGATACTTCACATGTGCATTGGCCTTGGACAGGAGATGACCCCTGTTGAATTTCGGGTCACTAGGTCAAAGGTCGTTCACAATAAGTATGAAAATCTTTCTGATCAACAACTCGTCAACAAATTGACCGATTGGCTTGATAATTCCCATGTGCATTGGACTTGGACAGTACATAGCCCCTATTAAAATTGGGATCACAAGGTCGAAGGTCAAGTGTCAAAATCATTTCGGAGCAATAACTCATCAACAAATTGACTAATTGGCTTGATACTTCACATGTGCCTTGGCCTTGGACAGTAGATGACCCATATTGAAATTGGGGTCACTTAGTTCAAGGTCAAGGTCACTGTCAAAATTAGTGGGAAAATCATTTCCGAGCAATAACTTATCAACAAATTGATCGATTGGCTTGATACTTCACAAGTGCATTGGTCTTGGACAGTAGATGACCCCTATTGAATTTGGGTTCACAATGTCAAAGGTCAAGGTCACTGTCACACTGAGTGTGGAAATAGTTTCCCATCAATAACTCTTTAGCAAATTGACCGATTGGCTTGATGCTTCCCATGTGATTAGGACTTGGACAGTAGATGACCCCTATTCATTTTAGGGTCACTAGTTCAAAGCCCTGTTTGGGGGGCATAATTGTCAGGGAACGCGTTGGTTTTGAGAAAGTGTGTTCTACGCACAAATCCAGCCTATATGGAAAGTGTCATATCTAATTAGCCTTTGCAGACTGCACAGGCTAACCTGAGCTGACACTTTTAGCACATGCATTTTGCCCAGTTTTTTCAGAGCATGACTTATTTGTTTTCAGTATTCAGACAAGATTCATACTCATACAAACAATATGATGATAAAAGAATCTTTCCTATGATTCCTTTTAGTTATTATTAGACTAATGGTGAGGATGATGCAGATTGATGTATTTGATATATACAAAAAATCCAAAATTAGTTTGCAAACATTTTAACGTAAATTTGATCTGACAACAGGAGAACATGAAGCAGTCATCTATCAAAGATCTTAAGATAGTGTTTGTGACAAAACCACAGGAGCAGAAATGCAATGGTGCGGGTGTTTCTAGCTGGTGGTAAAAAGCTGGAGTCTGCCATTACACTCCAGTGCAAAACCATTGCCCAACATTAATATTTTGACCCTTCTATAGCACACAGTACAGGGGTCAGTAAGAAGCTGTGTAACTAGTATTACTAATACATTTCTTGCTGGACATGTGGTTCAAACATCTAGGAGCTTATAATACTGAACCACAAGTATATTCTTGTATGAGATATTTGTGGGTCCTTGAAATCATGATCATCAAGGACCGCCTTACCTGTCAGCAGACTAAACATGTGGGGATCCTCAAATGATGAAATATTCCATGTTTTTCGGCGTAGCTGTATTAAGCCAGCTTTTCACCCTACCTGACCTTTGTAAGTGTCCAATAAAATTCAAATAAAATTTCCCACGGCTAGGTACGAATGAATACACTTCATTTATTCCATTGGCTGATTTGAGTATACCACCAGAACATTGGAAACATATCCGCGTCTTTGTAACACTGTTTTACTGCATGAAACAATTTTATCTCTAATGAAAAGGCTTAATAAATAGAACAGTTTTACACTCAATTCTCGACATCAATACAGTTTGTGCGTGCACCTTTTATTTTCAGTGAATTACCAGCGCAAAAGCGTTTATACTTTAAGGCTATGTTCTCATATTTAGTACTTATTTCCATATTCCTGTCAAAATGTTAACATGTAAAAGTATAACGAGCAGTGGAAGTGAGGACTCACTTTAATAGTGTGTGAATGTCAGAGTTTATATACAGGTCATCACCGGAGTTCGCAGCCAGTAAAATAATCATTATATAATAAAGACGCTATCCGTGAACTAGGTGACCTGGAATTTTCTTTAGACCAGAAATATGTTAAATGAAGATGTTCAGCAATATAATTATGGTATGTCAATAATAGATTCTTAATGTGTTTTCAACAATACAATGATAAATTATTTTTGATTAATTTAACAATAATTATTCCACCATATTGACTAATGTATTTAGGATGAGCGCGATGATTCTCGATACTGTTAATAATCGAATCAAATAGCAATGCCCGACAAACCACTAAACCAGATTTGTTAGAAGAACGCGACTATAAATACGGATACTTCGTGTGTGGCCGGTTGACTCATATGTTTTGATTTCACTTCAATTCTTCTTTTGGTTTTCTGTTTTGTATCTATAGGTTTATGACCAGCAATATGTAATAATGTAAAATAAGCCGCGAAAACTCCGCATAACATCCCGTACTGCGTGTGAACTGCAGCTAAGAACTGCACAGAAAAAGACATTTGCTATCCTTGATCTCATTCATTGAACTATCAACGCTGTATATCTTTTTGAAGATATTTCTTGTTTAATCTCCAATGGATAACTGATTAATTGATTTATTGCTGGCACGCTGTTTATATAGAAATTTATTAATAGTGCAAACTCAACTAAGGTACAAACTTAACAAGGGTTATATATATCATGCATAACAATATATCATGCATACAGTTTTATTTTGCTTACTTCTACAATGACCAAAAAACAAAGTATTAAATATAAATAATTTCTGTTATAAAAAAGGCAATGAAAGTAAATCCCGATTAGGGACCTATTACATTGGGGACCTGTGGACATAATCAAATCTAATTGTTATGGAAGTAATAATAATATTTTGAATTCTTATTCAGATTATGAATATTTTTGCTCAAATGTGAAGATGTGGGGAATGTTTTGGCAATATACCAGTACCTTACTTTATTAAAATATGTATAAAAAATATATTTCTTCTCATTGGTTTCTCTTTTGTACTTTATTATAGCATTAACACATTTGAGTTGCCAGGATTCAATAAAACCTTGATGTTATGAACATTGATCAATAGATGAAAACTATGATTTGCAGCAACATCAATCACTGTTACAATCAGTGAAACTGCTAAATGCTTCAGGGTTTGAATATTAGTTACCTGGAAACAGGGGAATGACCTAATGATGCCATTAATGTCACATCTATATCAGATGGAATTACATTCCCAAGTGACAACCGTCTCTTACTTTCACAGCTTTACAGGGACTTGTCATTTGTATTGAATTAGGACTTGTTTGCAGTTCTGCAAAATGACACACAAAAAAGGTCATACTTTAAAGGAGAATGTATGAATAATGTTAAACCAGCAAAATAACACTAGTGACTGAGAATAATGTTAAATATATAAATAAAATATTAATAAATAAATATATATATATATATATATATATATATATATATATATATATATATATATATATATATATATATATATATATATATAATGAGAAACATATGTGTGAACAAACAGATACACACACATACAAACAGACATACATATTCCAATTGGAGACTTAGGCCTGTGCGCCTAGCTACGATGCAGAATGAAGCAGACATACTATGATATCCCCATCCCCCCAAAACATTTTTTTTTTTTTTTTTTTTTTTAATCAGAGTTTATTTTCAGGTCCTACCGGCCCCTTTATGAGGTCTTTATGGTCCGACCTGCACCCCAAAACAGATCTTCATTCACAGTTATATACCCCACCCTAACACCGCAAAACATCTGCAACGTTGGAACAATTTACATACACAGATTAGGGACAGTTAAATGTACATTTATTTACAAACATGAAACCATAGTTGTATTTGGGCACGTTCCTATCAGGATTCATAAATACCCTTAAACTATGTTAGAAACACCGCGGCAATACGTTGTATCTAGAAGATACAGTGAAATTATGAGTATTTTTTGTGTTTAAAGGGAGATAATTATATTTCACAACAAAGTAATTTCCATTTTCAGGGATCTATTATTAGATACTCGTTACATGTAACACTTGCTAACCTACATCACTTTGAGTTTAAAGGTCCGATTGTGCCATAAAACAGCATTCCAGAACTTGAATATTGTCATTCATCATTCCATTTCATACAATAAGTTATTATTTATGACCAGCATGATAATGAGAAGAGGACATTTCATGTGTAAAACCTGTCTCTAACCCAGAGGTCAAGGTCAAACATAAAGATCAAATGTCAAAGTTGGTCATAGAACAGCTTGTCTGGGCTGTTACTTTTCTTTCATCATACAATATGACTTACCACAAATGACTACCATAAGGAGACATGGTGTTTTTTTTCTGTTAAATCTGTCTTATTGCCTCAAAGGTCAAGGTCAACAGTCAGATTTGCCTTATGGACACTAGTCTTGTTTTTTTATTCAATTCTACACTTATAGATAACTTAAATTTTGATTAGCTAAGTGATAAGCATTTGTGTCTCGCTTTTTTGTGAATATTGTCATAACTAAGTATTTTTAAACAGACTACATGTAATACTTTTTTAATCTGGTTCAAAACTATCATGATTGATCAAATTTTCATCACCTAAGATTTCTGAATGTAAACATATTACTGGAGTTATTTTAGATTGAAATCTAAGTTAAATACATGTTTATAAATAGCACCTTGATCACGCTTTACACCACCTTTTGTGTTGGGATTAAGGGACGGTGGAGGTGGTCGCAGGGCGGGACAAAGCATGATGCTACATATTAGGTGCTTTTGTCAATCTAGGACATTTGTTATATGGACAGCCTGAGACAATTATTAGCAGGATTTAGAACTTAACTCTAAAACACACACACACACACACACAAACACAAACATACACACAGGATAACCTATCTGCCTGTCTGTTATCTCATCCTAGATGGAGGAAGCTGCCTAGATATAAAACCTGGTGACATTGATATTCCATCCTGTTTTGTTGCACCTGAGTGTCTTAGACCTCTCAATGGAAGACAACTTCACTTGTTTAGAGATTCGTAGTACTTTCATTTAGAAATACCTCTTCTTGAATATAATATAATACCTATTGCATTAGTTCAGGACAATAACTGATGCAATGTTTCCGCAGACAAAAGATGCAAGGACAACCTCTTAAAAATCATATGTATATTATGCCTATTCTGTTTATCAAAAGTACACTGTCTTGGTGTACAGGATTTTATTAAGTTAATGAAATAAATATTGCAGTATTCGAGAGTTATTAATGGATTTTGTAAACCCTACAAAAAATACTGTTGCCCATTACATTGCTTTCCTTGAGTTGACAAAATACCTTGTTGTGTGACATGCATTTGTCCAAAAAGCAATACTCAGACACACAATTGGCATGTGGACATTTTTAATTGGCTTGTCACATGAGGTTTTATCACACCAAAAACAAATAAACATTATACATTCTTGTACACACATATGTTTACATTTTATTATAGTTCTATTGCATGGAAGAAAACAACAATGTTATTGCAATTTTTGTTTCAGCTCCAAATGGCAAAACTCCTGGAAGTCATTGTTTGGGTGTAAACAATGGTGTCAGTCCTCGGTGTTGAAGAGATTGCCACATGCAGGAGTGGCCCTGATAATGACATTGATCTCAAGGTAAAACATAACTCAATAGCCATTATTCAGATCTCTCAGTTCAAATTTGTTTTTCTTATTTGTGTGAAGGGAAAAAAAAGAGATCTAATATTGGTTTCTAATGTTGATTGATCTTGATGATAACGTGCCTCTGTTATGTTCATGGACCGTTTTTGTTTCCTCTATAAAAGTCCAACCTGTTTAACATAAACAATTAATAGCAATTACAAAATTCAATATCAGGGAAATCACACAAGGAATTGTTGAGGTTTTTCCTTTATAAATTGTGTTTTTCTATATGTTTATCTGACTGTTTAATATATTACATTCACCAAACTTTTGAACATATACAACTGTAGTTAAGCCGTCATTATGCCCCACTGAACTTTCAGCAGTCATTTGATAAAATACAGCTTTCCAAAGTTGGACCAAAGCTATACATTGTAAAGACTTTACGTTAAATGTGAATAATTACCTTTTTGCATACATAATTGATAATATGATAAAATGTAATCTCAATGAACATTTAACTACTGCAGCAACAACAATGTTAGAGGTGTTGAGTTCACCTTTATTCAGGTGCGATTGGAGATAAATTGTAAAATGAACCCCCTACTATCCTTGCACAGGACTTAATGTGAACTGCAATAGAAGCCTGTGATGGTCTATTATTCTAATAGTTCAATAATGATGCCCTTTCCTTTTTATGCTCCCCCAAAATTTATTTTGGGGGTTACTAAGCATATAGCGATGCTTCGTCTGTCCGTCCATGTGTCCGTCCGTGCACAATTTTTGTCCGGGCTATTTCTCAGCAACTAATGACCGGAATTCAATGAAACTTTATGGGAAGCTTCACTACCAAGAGGAGAGGTGCATGTTATCAGCGGGTTCTGGTCGGATGATTCTTCACAGAGTTATGGCCCTTTGAAATTTTCTATAAAAAAATTATTGTCCCCCCAACTACTGTGCCCACAAGACGTTTCCTTTTATCTGAATATATAGTGCAATGTTGTGACAAAAAATTTTTTGGGGATCATCACCCGTCTTTGACAGTTTCTTGTTCATATTTGCTGTTGTTGCCAATGACTGTATTATGTCATTGCAGATAATGCAGAGAATGTAGTCAGTGGGAATGTGCAATTTTCTGCTTACGCTCATGCTGTAATTGTCTAAATTTTATAATAATTTTGCTCAAACTATCCCAGTTGAATGACCTAAATGTGTAGATGATCATAAAGTAAGGAGTGTTGGCTGTCACACATTTTGGCAGAATTATGGCCCTTTGTCTGTTTTTACAACCTAGAATGTATATTTACATGAAAAACATGTTTTCTACAACCCTTTAATTATGCATTTGATCTGACTCTTTCTTTTACATTTATTTAACATTAATTTGTATATATTTTTTAAGAAAATAATTTTTGGAAAAAGTATAGTCCTTTGTCTATTTTGCACTATTGAATATTATAAATGTAGTACAACAATTTTGTGTTTAAAATTCCTTTTACTACTCGGTGAATCCCTCTCAAACTGTCTTAGTTGAATGAGCTTTATTTGTAGATGATCTTTAAGAAACGAATTTTCACTATTACAAGTTTTGACATAGTTATAGCCCTTTGTCTGTTTCTCCACAGTAGAATAGTTTCAAGAGTGTGTGTTTTCAACTCCTCTTTAATTATTGGGTGGATATTGCTAAAAAGTTGGAAAGTTGAATTACTTAAATGTTAAGATGATGTTTAAAAGAAAGGAATTTTTATTGCAACAATTCTTTGCAGAATTATGTCAACATGTTGGTTTTGCCACTATGGATTATTAAATTGTGTGTTTTCAACTCCTCTAACTGCTTGGAGGATTTTGCTGAAACTTTTACCACTGCAATTGTAGATGATAGTAAGAATTTGAAAGGAATTTTGACTACAACAAGTGTTTGTTTTTTGTCTGCTGCAGACTATAAAGTGGCTTTGTCAGTTTAAATCAATGTAATTTGTGTCCGTGTGTGTGTGTGGGGGGGGGGGGGGATTAGTGCATGAGACACATTTCTAGTGTTTTGATGTGGCTGTTTTACTCATTTGGTTATGTCTCATAACACCAAATCACTGTTTTTAGCTCATCTATTTTTTGAAAAAAAATTATGAGCTATTGTCATCACCTTGGCGTCGGCGTCGGCGTCTGCGTCGGCGTTGGCGTCCGGTTAAGTTTTGCGTTTAGGTCCACTTTTCTCAGACAGTATCAATGCTATTGCATTCAAACTTGGTACACTTACTAACTATCATGAGAGGACTGGGCAGGCAAAGTAAGATAACTCTGGCATGCAATTTGACAGAATTATGTGCCCTTTTTATACTTAGAAAATTAAAAATTTTGGTTAAGTTTTGCGTTTAGGTCCACTATTCTCAGAAAGTATCAATGCTATTGCATTCAAACTTGGTACACTTTCTAACTATCATGAGGGGACTGGGCAGGCAAAGTTAGATAACTCTGGCGTGCATTTTGACAGAATTATATGCCCTTTTTATACTTAGAAAATTGAAAATTTTGGTTAAGTTTTGTGTTTAGGTCCATTTTATTCCGTAAGTATCAAAGCTATTGCTTTCATACTTGCAACACTTACTAACTATCATAAGCGGACTGTGCAGGCAAAGTAATGTAACTCTGATTGGCATTTTGACAGAATTATGTGCCCTTTTTATACTTAGAGAATTGAAAATTTGGTTAAGTTTTGTGTTTAGGTCCACTTTATTCCTACAGTATCAAAGCTATTGCTTTCATACTTGCAACACTTATTAACTATCATAAGGGGACTGTGCAGGCAAAGTTATGTAAATCTGACTGGCATTTGGACGGAATTATGGGCCCTTTATACTTAGAAAATTTGGTTAAGTTTTGTGTTTTGGTCCACTTTACCCCTAAAGTATCATAGATATTGCTTTCATACTTGGAACACTCGCAAATTATCATAAGGGTACAGTAAAAGGACAAGTTGCATAACTCTGGTTGTCATTTTTACGGAATTATGGCCCTTTTTAACCTTTTTAACTTTTTTCCGAAGGAAAAATCTGGTTATTAGATTGGCGAATGCGGGCGGGCTGGCTGGCTGGCTGGCGGGCTGGCTGGCTGGCTGGCTGGCTGGCTGGCGGGCTGGCGGAACAAGCTTGTCCGGGCCATAACTATGTCGTTCATTGTGAGATTTTAAAATCATTTGGCACATTTGTTCACCATCATTGGACGGTGTGTCGTGCGAAATAATTACGTCGATATCTCCAAGGTCAAGGTCACACTTTGAGTTCAAAGGTCAAAAATAGCCATAAATGAGCTTGTTCTGGCCATAACTATGTCATTCATTGTGAGATTTTAAAATCATTTGGCACATTTGTTCACCATCATGGGACGGTGTGTCGCACGAAAGAATCATGTCAATATCTCCAATGTCAAGGTCGCCACGACTAAAAATAGATTTTTTTAAAAAACAAACTTACAAAGGGGGTTAATTTTGTTTGTTCATTTCAAAAGTTCAGTTTGAGTTTTCTCCCTTTATCAGATTTTTTTTTCACAATGAAAACCTGGTTTTGTGACAATTTTGTCCCTTGTTTGACTTAGTAACTTTGAATATATGGTTAAATTTTGTGTTTCGATCCACTTTACTTCTTAACTATTAAGGCTATTGCTTTCAAACTTCAAATACTTTTATGCTATCATGAGGTTCCTGTACCTGGCAAGTTGAATTTTACCTTGACCTTTGAATGACCTTGACTCTCTAGGTAAAATTATTAAATATTGCTAAAATTGCCATAACTTCTTTATTTATTATTAGATTTGATTGATACTTTGACAAAACTACTCTTACCTGACATTCCACAATAGACTCCACCCAAACCATCCCCCGTGCCCTTCCCCCCCCCCCCCCCCCCCCCCCGAATCCCTCCCCTATTTTTTTTTTTTTTTTTAACATCATCTCACATATGACCACCACACCCTCACACTATACCCCCCCCACCCCCCCCCCAAATTATTTTTTTTGAAACTGTTAAAAAACACAAATATTTATTTTTATTATTTTATGTTTGAAATACCGTCCAACCATCGCACCGTAGATTCCCCCCCCCCCCTCCCCCCACCCGAATCCCACCCCCCTAATTTTTTTTTTTTTAAGATCATCTCACAAATGACCAACCACCACACCCTTACACTATACCCCCCCACCTCACCCTCCCAAATTTCTTTTTTTTTTGAAACGGTTAAAAAACACAAATCTTTTTTTTTTTTATTTTATGTTTGAAATACCGTCCAACCATCGCACCCAAGAATCCCCCCCCAACCCCGCCCCCCCCCCCACCCGATTTTTTTTTCGCATATGTTTCGCATTTTTGGAAAATAATGTAATAAATGTCAACACCCACACACTATACACCTCTCTTCACTCCACCCCTCCCTACTTTGTGATTGAAAATGAGAGTCCCTTCACCTTTAAAAAGAAAATAGATGAGCGGTCTGCACCCGCAAGGCGGTGCTCTTGTTAAAATTTCTTACTATTTTATTATTTATTCATGACAATTCTTATTTAATGATATCAGTCACACAACAGATTTGTTAATTAATACATTTGCTTCCATATATTAGAGAAATTGCCCTTAGTTATATAATGCTTTAAACTCTCAAAGGCATCAACTAAATAATTACATAGATTTTTAGATTGGGGAAGTGCAGTGCACAAGAAACATAACTCTTGCTTCCATATTTGTAAGTTTACCTTTTGCCCTTAGTTTAATTTTATATTTAATTTATATAACATTGCAAATAAATCTACAATAATCATAAGAATATTAAACTTAAAGTAGCAATCCCATCTAAGAAGGCGACATGCATCGCTACTTATCAGGCACAAGATCCGCACTTCCACATTTTGATTAATATATCAAATAAATTGTAATGTAATATAGGTAAAGAAAACATATCTATCAGTTAATCATGAAGTGTTGCTTTTTATTCGCCCTGTAGGGTAGCATATAGCAGTCATATAATGTCAGTTTGCCCGTCCGTCTATCAGTCCGTCTGTCAGTCTGTCTGTCCAACAGTCCATTTTCCGGACTTTTTTTCTAAACGCTTGCAGATGTTGATATGTGATGAAACGTCTAGCTACATAACTTTCAGATGAAGTGTGAGTTTTGCTCTGATCCATTAATTTTATTTGCAAAAAATATTGGCCTTGGACTCTATATATAAGCTGTTTTACCAAGGTTATTTACAAAAAGCTTTCAGATATTTAGCTGATTTTGGTTTGTGAGTCTATCTTCATGAGTTACAGATAAAGTGTTTAGGTCCATTGACTGTTGGCAAAGTTATGGGCCTCAGGAATTTTCTGTCAAAGAATTCTACAATAATTTTGTCAGATACTGTCCAAGGCCCGTAATTTTGTCAAATATCATAGACTGTAACTTGTCATCATGTTTCCAATTTAAATATAATTGAAATATGCGGTGGGACTTCAAAGTGCAGAAGCGGGCATTTGTGTTTTACAAAAGCAGCTCTTGATTAGTATGTATCAGAATGTAGGACCTTTAATTTAATTTATGTTTAAACTTTTAACAAAAACGATTGTGTAGTAATGGGTGATAACATTAAGTATAGTATTATTCACAGCTGCATAGTATCTGAAACACTGTTCATAGGGGCAATACATCTTTACAACCAAACGCATCAAACATCACATTTAAAAGATTAAAAAAACATTAACTAAGAAAATGATATGCTGTGTCCTGTGTATTCTTTTCCATATTGATATTGCAGTCACACATTGGAACTACAAGTTATGGAAATGGAAAGCCATTTACAAATTTTCCTATCGTTTCCATGGCAATAGGTAAAAAATATGAGTGGGTGATGCATGAAGAGCACATATTTGCATCAATTTTTATGAGTGAATTAATGAACGCATCAATTGGAAAAGTGTCCTTTGAAAAGAGAGAACATAAAGAGGACTTATTTATTGATAGAATTGAAACTAACTAATAAGGTAAATCAAAGTTCTTGTATAAATTAGAAATGGATGAATGTTGTTGATGTGATTTTTTTTTGTTTCTGATTTTTATTGTCTTTGACTTTATATCAAATACATTATGTGAATCTGACATGCAGTCGGTACTTGCTTTACCTGCTGATTAAATAATTAGTACAAAGATTGGAAAAATGACAATTTTGAAGAAAAAAATAGAAAATAAAAATAAATGCGTTATTATAATCATTCAACTGATACGTTACACTCAAGACTAAGAAATACAGGTATTAAATATAATGTTTTGATAAAGGAAAATCATCAAATAAATGTGAAGACTATAATCAAAATATGATCATAAACACCTGTAATTGGAAGACACCATATTATATGAGCTTATTTAATCTTTTTAAATGGTAAATTATTCTTTTTTCCTGACCTGGTAAAGTTCTAAGAAAGTTAAAATGACATGAGAATTTACTATCCTTATTTCAGAAATGTGCATCATCAGGTATTTGACAATAAACCAACATTACATGACTGTTGAACAAATGTTTATGCAAAAGCTTAGTTCATATTATTTTGCTCTATTTTTGAAAAATTGTTGCATATACAATAAAGCCACTGAGCAGATGTTATTTTTTGCCTTTTCATATTTGAAATTGTTTTTAACTTTTGATTATAAATAATTTAATTTATTGCAATATCAAGCAAGACTGCTATTTTTTCATGTTATCCATTTTTAGTTGTTTGCTTGCAAACAACTTAGGTTAATTAACTACGCGTTTCAAGCTGGTTTTTCTTAACTACGATAAACCTGATAACTGCCGCATCTGCGCCGAGAAAGAGTTGTATAATTTATACCAGAGGTTTGAGTTCTTCAACTTTATTTATTTACAAATGGAAACATAATGTGAATATCGTGTTAAATGGAATATTTTTTAACGGAGCGTATATTAAGAAAAGGATAAATAAACAATGTTAGCTATATACTTGTCGCGGAAGGGAATGTTTATGAATTATTAAAATAATCCACTATATTCTGCGTCTAAATTATGTGGTATTTTTGCTCAGCACAGGTCATTCATAATCTGAGGTTATTAATAGATGTGGGTTAATAAAACTTCTTCAATCAAAATGTATAGCGTTATATCGAGAGTCCAATACGCTATCACGTGTCTGTTGCGTAACCTCGTTGATAGCGCTTTATACTATAGCATGGTTAAATTTGATATATCTGGGACACGTTCTTTTGTTCTCAACAGGTAGTGGCAATATCTCATTTATTCTCAATTGCACGGGTGATAACAACCTAATAATATAAGGTTAAGCTTGTTTATATTCACAGTTCTATATTCACAGTTCTCAATTTATAAAACGATGAACATAAGTTGCAAAAATGCTGACTTTTAAAGTAAAGTTTTAAATGTTTGTTTCTAAATCATTAAATTGAACACAAAAGTATAACTATTGTGTGTTTGTTTTCACTTGTTAGTTGCATATTCACCGCATGACTTGTGTGTTATTTTAGTAAAACCACACATTTTGTTAGTAGATACATATTATAATGAGGGAGTTCACATCATACAGTGTCCTCACATGGCTTATTGTGAGCTTATTTCACTACCATCGAAATAAATCGATGTTAATATTTTTTAACACGCAGTTTTCTTTCGAAACATTCAAATCACACATTCATAGGCGCGTCATGTAGAAATGGTTCTTATGGCATTCCGGTCAGCGTAACTCATGCCCAGCCTGCATGTGCATTTGCCTAGTCTGATCAGAGGTGATGCTGTCTGCTATAAAATCACTCAAGGTTTTATGGTCTCATTGTGTATCTCTTGACCAGACTAAAAGATGCACAGGCTGGGTGGTCTATAGCTATGATTGGCGCATATGACATAAGACCCATTTTTGCATTACATGGGTCTTTTTAAATCTCATTGTCAGTTGTAAATGGCATTATTTAGTAAAATGCATTTTAATATAAATTTGTTTAAAAAAAAGCAAATACAGCAAACGGCAAATAAGGGTAGCTTATTCAGATGTTCAGGAACGCTTTGCAGATGTGCTGATAGAGAAGATAGATAGTTAAACGATATTCTTTAAATGTAACACTATATTATTTCGTGTTTTTTGTTGTTGTTTTATTTTATCTTGAAAGCAAAACTGTGTTTATCCATAGTAAATGTCTTCCCCTGAAGATTTAGTGACCGAGTAATGACCATGAAATTCTGCCAGATGAATTTTAACACCTAATTGTAACTGGGCCACAATTTGTGTCTATGTGCTGTTTGAACATGCATGAGAGTAGTCAGGAATTCTGTACATTGAGCGCACAAGTGTTCTATACCGATTAAGGTAAGATACTGGTTGACACCGTGTGAACTACTAGGGTAACAACTGATGCATCAACAACAAAGTAAGGGTAAACAGCGCTGTCTTTAAACTTACGATAAAAAAAGCTATAACACAATTTTGAAAAATGAGTTGCGTCTAAGATTATGCAATAGTGAACAATTTCAGTGCCTTCAGCACTTTGTTTTTTATGCCCCCGAATGAGGGCATATAGTGTTCGGACCGTCCGTTCGTCTGTCCATCTGTCTGTCTGTCTTTCCGTCACAATTTGCATTTAGGTTTCGAAAAATGCTCATAACTTCGATATAACCTTCATATTTGGTATGCATGTGGACAAGGCCTTTCCATAGGCTAAAACATTTTGGCCCTGTGATCTTGACCTTGAACTTAGGGTCCGCATTAAGGTTTCGAAATCTGCATTTAGGTTTCCAAAAATACTCATAACTTCTATGTCCCTTGAGATATAACCTTCATATTTGGTATGCATGTGTATATGTACAAGGCCTTTCCATACACACAAAAATTTTGACCCCTGTGACCTTGACCTTGAACGTAGGGTTCACATTTAGGTTTCAAAATCTGCATTTAGGTTTCAAAAATGCTCATAACTTCTATGTCCCTGGAGATATAACCTTCAAATTTGGCATGCATGTGTATATGGACAAGGCCTTTCCATACACACACAAATTTTGACCCCTGTGACCTTGACCTTGAACTTAGGGTCTGCGTTAGGTTTCCAAATCTGCGTTTATGTTTCAAAAAATGCTCATAACGTTTATCAAAGCGTTCATAGGGGGCATAAGTCATCCTATGGTGACAGCTCTTGTTAACAGTTGTAACATGACCAAACAAAACAAGCTATTGGGATCCATTTCATTACAATGGATGTGTAGTTTTGTGAAAATGTCTTATTTGTTACTGGTGCGACAATTCTTTGAAGTCATCCTGAACAGCTCCTAAAATACATGTATACACCAGTTGTAAAAGGAAACATCATGAAATTGACGCAGTCCTTTGAAAAATACTTCATAAATATGCCTCTGTATAAGTAGATTATGTGTATAAATAAGACATATAGCAGTAATTCCATTTTATTCATTTAGTTAAAAGTGTAATTTTATGCACAACTGGTTTTTAGTCACCTTGTTTGTCACTTGTACTCGGATGCTATCTGGATTGTTTACGTCAGTGTCCATTAGTAGGAAGCAGACGACCACAAGTATTCCATTTATCTTTAAATAGGCATGGAGGTTGATTTAAAATGGCCAATTGAAGAAAATTTTAGTTTCTGAGTCCTGCCTACACATAAGATTACTTTGTTCAAATTTGACATAAACTGATAAATTTAGAAATAACTTTGTTTATTAATGTGTGTGTATTTCTCTATATTATAAGAACAGAAGATAAGCCAAATGCAAAGGTTTTTCTTAAGAAGGGATGTTAAAAAAGTTAAACATAAAAATTGTAAATTAAATTATATAATAATTATATAAATTATATTATAAATATAGTAAATCAATCATCATCGGTTATTCCAAAAGAGTTTCTTTAAAATACTGAACTCATCATTTTTATCACTTCCATATAAGCTGCATCGTGTGAACATGGGTCTTTTGAAGTCAATTAAGCATCCCGTGCAGCTGACCAGACATACCTGGGAATTTGTGCAGTCTGGTCAAGAGCTACCCTGTCCGCTTATGAGACCACAAAATCTTGCGTGATTTTATAGAGAACAGGTTAGTTCTAGTGGCCTGATTCCACAAGTATAAGATAAATATAAGGCTTAGTGCTCATGTTTTGCAGATTGAAATTTCAATTACTGGCTCAATAGAACATATACAATTTGAGAGCAAGTTCAAGAAAAACAATTATTTAACTGGCCTTTTATGTGCTTTTTCTGTAATTAGAAGACATGGAATTTCTCAACACAATGAGTGCGTCTAATGCCTAATCAATCTCAAAAGCGCTTTAAACTACAAATTTTAACATCCAAACAACCAAACTGTTTAGTTTCCAGCATCTTTGTTAAAAGAGAAATAGACTTTTTTTGCTGTGTCTTTTTGTGATTAATTAACAAGTTTGTTTTTGTCACCCACTCAAAATATTTGAATCTCCAGGAAAAAATGGGAGTTGTCTGTAAAGACAGGGACTGGAACTGAACTTAGAAAATGTTTAACTTTTACTAAAACTGCAAATAAAATTAAATGTGATATTTTGTGTCATATAATACCTATGATTTTAAAAGTGTTATTAAGCGTAATGCCATATTTTTTGGGGAATAAAGAAGTTCTGTTTTTATCAGAAATGTTTATTGTGGAAGCTTAACAATGAATTCCAGATTGTTCTTTTCCATCGAGGAAATAGAGGAATTAAGAAAAAAGCATTTTGTATGGGATAAACAGGTAAAGCACATACATGATACAATTATATTGTTGGTTATTTATATTGTTGTGTTATTTCTAGAGAAATATTGTACACACTGGAAAACACTAGTTTGTATCTGCAATATATGCATTTTACTAAAAAAAGCAAAAACAAAAATAAACACTCAATGTCATACACAATTACTCCACAATAATAAATGTTATTAAACAAATATTTATATATATATATATATATATATATATATATATATATATATATATATATATATATATATATATATATCCCTCTTACATTTCGCTTACTTTTTCTAAGCACTTTAAGATATTTATCTGATTTTAGGTGTGTATGTCTTCATGCATGACTTACAGGTGAAGTTTTAATTTCGTTCCTCTATTGATTTTTGGCAAGAATAACATTTTCCTGACGTTTTTACTTAACCCTTTCAGATATTTACCTGATTTTGGTTTCTCAATCAACCTGCATGACTTACAGATCAAATTTTAGTTTTTGGTAAAGTGCATAGATTTTTGGCAAATTTACAGGCAGTGTCCTGTTGTCTTAAATACATATCTTTTTTTAGGAAATGGTTATTGGCTTCTCAAAAAAATGAATCACTCAGAATTCTTGAGCTTGAAATAAGTTATCCCTTTCCACCATAAGAAGCGAAGTGAAAATGGCGTGTGCAACTAGCCTAAAACCAGAACAGCCTGCGAGTTACTCTTACTCCCAGTCTGTTTAGGTTTTATGCTATTTGCTGCTCATCATTATACATGTATAAGGGTTGGAAATGAAGCCCTTGAAACTTGAACTTAGAAAGGTATCTAATTAAATTTAACTTTCTAAGGGACTACACATGCGTCAAAATATGTATCTAAGTGGTAAAGGCATTGTTTTTTTTTGGCGTAAGCTGTATTAAGCCAGCTTTTCACCCTGACTTGACCTTTGTAAGTGTCCAATAATACTCAAATAAAATTTCCAGCGGCTAGGTACGAATGAATACACTTCATTTATTCCATTGGCTGATTTGAGTATAACACCAGAACATTGGAAACATATCTGCGTCTTTGTAACACTGTTTTACTGCATGAAACAATTTTATCTCTAATGAAAAGGCTCAATAGATAGAACAGTTTTACAATCAATTTTCGACATAAATACAGTTTGTGCATTCACCTTTTATTTTCAGAGAATTACCATCGCAAAAGCGTTTATACTAAAGGCTATGTTGTCATATTTAGTACTTACTTGCATTGCATTTCAACTCGCGAGGTTTCGGGTCAATTCGCGGCCATTTGTGAAAGTCAGAGTTTATATACAGTTCATCACCGGAGTTCGCAGAAGGGGTTGCGATCATTGTGTTACACCGGTCTGACTGACAATAACGTAGTGACTGTAATGCATTGCATTCCAATCCGCAAGGTATCAAGGTCAGTTTGCGGTCAGTTGCAGAAATCTTTATATAAACGCCGTCTCGTAAACTTTGTGCACTTGAAGTCTGTTTTGATCAGAAAGATACTAAATAAAGATATTCGGCGATATTATTGTGGTATGTCAATCATCGATTTTTAATATGGTTTCAACATTTGCATGATAAGGACCAATTTTGATAAAATTAATTAGAAATATTTATCCATTTAGACCAGTTTATTAAGCTTGAGCACAATAATTCACTATACTATAATTATGCAATTAAATAAGATTCGAGTATTGCCGGCTGACCTATATGCACTCGTTTATTTTCATGTTTCTTGTGTTTTTCTATTCTGTAAATATAGATATCTGAGTAATAATATCACATAAAGCAAAATAAGCCACGAAATCTGGCGCAACACCCCGTAATTGATTTGCTTATGATGTAGCTAAGAACTGCGCAGAAAAAAGGCATCCGCTACTTTTTATCTCATAGGGATAACTTTTGATCGTTCATAAACATCGACCACAATCAACGCCGTATATCTTTTTTAAAGATATTTCTTGTTAAAAATTGTTTTATTTTCCTCAGAAATACACCTACAAGGCAACTCTGGTTTTCATAATTTTCTCAGACAATATTTTTTCCACATTTACTGCTATTTTACATGTGAATGGACTAATGTAGCTGCTGTTGCCCTCCTAACAATCTCTATTGATTTTACAATGGCTTGACTGGCATGCCTGTGGTTGACAATGTCAGCACAATGTTGTAACGACACATTAGCAGAATATTGGTTCAAAGGAATGTAAACGCTTGAATGCCGGAAATTACTGATCTTCAATTACTAAGACTATATAATTTCAAATTTGTTTGAGATAAACCAATATGGAACAGTTTTAAAGATATAAGATTTATGGATGAAGTTATTGATGTAAACATTATAGCTGACTGATAACTTATTATTTCTTCCACCTGTTTATTTCTTCTGTCTACATTAATGTTAATTCAAGGTCATTTGATGTATGTTATTATTAATAGGTAAAGTAAGAGTTAAAATGTGAAAATTTTATCATATGCACAAAGAAATGAAACATTTTGATAATGACAATTTGTCAAAAAGATGACAATTTATCTGAACTCTTTAGAATAATATATTTTTGTGTAATTTTTTTTTTGAAAAATGAGTAAATAATTTTGCATCGTAAACATATGAATTTAGTAGTTTCAATAGTAAGATAATCAGAAAATTTACATTTAAAAAAATGTGTTATAAAACTAAACAAACTGTGTTCAAGGAAAACTGGGCTTAACACAGTGGGCACAAACTACATGTAATCAAGGACAACACTTTCCCCTATTATGGAATTTTTCCAGTTCTGCATTGATTGCACAGGCTAATTTGGGACAACATGTTACGCATGTGCATTAAGCCCGGATTTCCAAGGGCAAGGCTCAATTCTAACAGAATTAGCCTGCAGATCTATGGTAATGTACAGCTGACAAATACAGGAAATACATTTTTGAATATTGAAACAAAATAACTCTACTGTTATGGAATACTGCCATGGATTTGGCGTGAACAAGTTTGACCACCCTGAGTGGGGTGATATGGTAAATATTGTAATTTGTTAATTTTTTTGTGTTTAAGAAATATATGTTTTTGAACTTCCTTAGTGTTGATGCTCTAAAGGGACATTTTCACAGATTTTGGCATGACTGAAGTTTGTCATGAAATGATTTAAATTGATAAATATAAACATTGGGACTAAATCATAGCTCCAGTAAAAAGCAATAATAACATTAAAGATAGAAAAAAAGTAATCCTCAACTGGACTTAAACCACTGACCATTGGAGTGAAAGTCTATAACTTAAACCACTTGGCCATCCTTGATCTTACAGAAGGTGATGTTTTTTTTATACTTTATATAAGCAATCCATGTTGTGTCATGAAAAATAACGATAACAACAGAACTTTCCAAATTATTATCGTTTTGCATTTGGAACATTTTTTAATTTTCAGGTTATTAATTGTTTAAATTGTCAAAAGATGCATATAATGGATATTTTAAATAATTGTGAATTATTACTGTTTCCCCGCAAATATTATTACTAAATGAAAATTTGCGAATCTGAAACATTTTTTTTCGAGTTTGTCAAATTTGTCAAGTACAACACAAAACATTTTGGATTGCTTCTTGGAAAGCTGTAAATGCAATGTCATTGATTATTTCCTGCTTAAAGCTTTACTGTTTATCTAACAGGATAAACAAATTAATCTCCCTAATAACCGGTAGCACTTTAAACCTCAGTTTTGACATGATGTCCACACACCAGTTATTTTTATGAGCCTATAATGTGGGTATACACTGCTGTTTTGAGACCATTGTTTTCTGTCCAATTGTAAGTACGTGTGTTTACATATTTATAATTATCGAACCAAAATACTGTATTTTATAAACTGACAATGGACAAATAAATTATTAATTATTAATTTATTTTAGTTGTTTAAACGCCTGCTAAAACGTTTCATTTGTTTCAATGTTTCATTTTAGTTTATTATTTATTTATTTACAAAATATACAATATTTTATTCATGGCAATGTTTGAAGGTATTGTCGTTGCACAAAATCTGTCAATATATATTGATAAAAACTGACAATCAAAGGAGATATTATACGATATTATCTGCTATTATCTACTACTACCTCAAAAAACAGGTTTTGATTTTATGAAACCTCAGAAAATTGTAATACATGATTAAGGTTTATTAAGAAATGTGATATCATGAGTGATGCCATAGTTTGTCTTTTATAACAAAACATATCTTTAAAAAAGATATTTTCTGTATTACTCTGACAATGAAATGAAGATAGAAAATTTATGTTTCTCAATAATTAAATGGAAAACAAAGGTAAAAGTGCTGTTTTCTTTTCACTTATTATATTGACAGCATGAAATGTGTGTTATTAAGTGCACGTATATTCAGTCTACATAATTGTGTTAAAAGATCAAAATTTAACTACAGGAGATCACATAATATTTGTCCTCAAAAGGCTTATTATAATTTATTTCTTCACCATCAAAATATTTTGGTATGTAAATATTTGATTAACATGCAGTTTTCTTTTGGCACATTCAAATCACACTTTATTTTAGAGCCATGTCATGGGGAAATGGGTCTTACTGCATTTCGACCAGCCTAGCTCAGCCGAGCCTGCAAAATCTTGCAGTTTGGTCAGGAGATAGGCTGTCCGCTATAAAATCACAAAAGGCTTCATAATATCATTAGGGATCTCCTGACCACACTGCAAGATGCGAAGACTGCGCAATAGCAACACTGGCCACATTAGACCATTTACGCATAATGCTCAGGTCTTTTTCAAATTTCATTGTGTCTTGTAAATGGAATATCTAAGCACCATACTTTTGATTGAAAATCAAAGTACAACTGTATTTTTTATAGCAAACTGGCAAATTATGACAACCCATTCAGGCTTATAGGAAAGATAACCATCGAGGACCATCAATAACTGCTAACGCCTTACAAACAATCAATAAAATGCTAATGGGGTATAAGAACTGAGCAACTTTTACACATAGCAATATGTATAGTCATTGTCTTGACAGATGGGTTAATTGTTCAGACTTCAGTATATCTTGTTCAGACTTCAGTATATCATTTATTATTTAGATTGACTGGGACATATTTCATCCCAGCCTGCTGATCCCTGGTGAAATGGTCATATACATAGCATAATATATATGATTTAACAGGCGAACAGGGTAAAGTGGAGTCATTTTGTTTGGTCTGTCAATAAGTCCGTTGGTTGGTAAGTTGTTTGGTTAGTTACGTCTTTGATTGGTAATTTGGTTGTTTGGTCAGTCCTTTGCTTGGTCAGTTGGTTGGGTGGTCAGTTGATTGATTGGTTATTTGGCTGTTTGGTCAGTTGGTTTGTTGGTCTGTCCACACAAAATATTATATGTTTGTTGATGTAATTTCATCTATGGATTGAAACTTCAAATTATTGTCATCACCATGAAGTACACATATGTTAGAAACTTTTACCATGAAGAGTGACCCAAACATTCTTGAGTGCCCTTTGACTTCAGCCATGTTTATGGAAGAAGCATTTCTCAAGCGATTTATTTGAAACTTAACATATTTCATGGCCATTAGGTTTAGATGTGAAGCGCAAAATACTTGTATGCAGTGATCTGTTTGCCTTTGAACTTATCCTTAGAATAACGATGCTAATTACCTCTGAAATAGGGGTGTGTTTTTTATTCATGTTTGTGATTAAGCTCTTATTTATATTTAATTTTAATTAAAACAGTCTATTATGTAAAGTTAGAATACGGCATTAATTCTAGAATGGACTGTTTCAGCACCGTATGGGCAAGCCCCTTTTGCTCATACACCGCACGGGCAAACCCCCTTTGCTAATGCACCGCATGTGTATGAGCAAAGGGGGTTTGCCCATGCAGTGCATGAGCAAAGGGGATTTGCCCATGCGGTGCATGAGCAAAGGGGGGTTAGCCCATGCGGTGTATGAGCAAAGGGAGTTTGCCCATGCGGTGCATGAGCAAAGGTCCATCTATTTTTAATTGATAACTCTATAATTTATGGCTTTTATCTTTGTTTTTATGACCACTGACATTTGCATGGTCAAAACCAAGCAAATGAAGCTGTAACAGTCCATTCTAGAATTATTGTTGCATTCCAACTTTACATAAGTTAATTAATTTATTTATTTAGCAACATGCCACGTCACAGTTTGTATTCCATTATTGTGATTTTGTTTTTCTTACATTTGGTTGCCAACGTGCACACAATTTATCAATGTATTCGTCTATTTTAAGGTGTGACTTGATCCCATTTTTTCATGTATCATAGTTTTAGCTTGTGTTTTGTGGTTTAAGTAGTGGATCGGAACGAGAATTGCTATCCTGTAAGACCTTTTTGAGTTTGATTGTTTGCTACTGTATTGATATTGCCATTCTTATAACTTGTTCTTTTGCGTGAATATTGCACTTGTTGATAATGGTTTTTATCATGCAACATCTGGCCTGTAATTAAGATGCAATATGAGTTACTATTAAAATATATATCATTAAGACAATTTTATTAGATTAAGATCATGCTACATTATTTCATAGAGTCATTTCCATATGAACTGTATCATACACAAATGGGTTGTATGTCTTATGCCATAGGCATCCGTGCAGTCAGGTCCAGAGCTACTGAGCTACCCACCCAAGGTTCTTGGTTTCATAGTAGCTCCTTACCAGACTAGCAAATGTATGACTGTTCTGGAGCTTGTAACTCTTGGCGCTTTTGGCATAAGACCTTATTTTGCATGACTCGGGATATATGCAATAAGATGTACACAGTTTGTAGAAATGTTAGTTTCGTTTATTGTGTGGTATATAAATAAGACTGATAATAAACTTACAACTTATTTTGATTCCAGATTACAATTATTAACTTAAATCTATTTCTCAAGGCACAATGACTGGGCTTCAACGCAATTTGATTGCCCAGTCTAAAAATATTTTCAAAATGCTCATGTTCATAGGAGAAAATAAATTGCTTGTTAAACGCAACATGGCCGTTTCATTATTGAACAGTTTAATAAATACTTTTGAATGAAACTATTTTTAACAATACAAGCATGTTGAAAAACCAATGTATTCAAAATGTTGATCAATCAAGTTAATATGACCTCTTTCCAAGGCAATAATTGTTAAGAATATTTACAGAGATCAAACCTAATAACCAAGCAATTATCATAAGTGGTATAAACATGCGAGAAAATTCATGAAATTGAAGGAATTTTGCTTGGATATCACATGTTATTTTGGCGACTGTTATATAGTGTTACAACACCTGATTTCTGAGGTTATGTTTTCAGGCTGTGTATGGTGGACGCATTTTAGGCCGTAGGCAAACCAGTCTGAAAGTGAACCCCGTCTTCACTGACCACCAGGCCACTTTCAATGCTGAAGACGACCAAAACATATCCTTGCATGTCACCATGTACGAGACATTCCCAAGAACAAAAGACCGGCAGTTGAGCAATCCAGTCACACAGGGTGAGAAAATGGTCCATAATGGCCAACTTACAAATGGTCATCTAAGAGTTGCAAATGGTGTCCATGGGGTTTATTCAGGAAAAGAGGTATACATTGATGAAGAAAATCAGTTAATGGACGTTAACAGGAATACTTTAACTCAAAGTAAAACATTTGATAGTTTCTTGAGGATCAGTCAAGAGGTACATGAAGACATCCCAGTGTATGCAAAAGTGACTAAGAAAAGAAACCTTCCAGAACTGCTAGGGCCACTTAACAATGAGAAAATTCAGGTAGATGTGACTGCTGAAATTGATGACAAAGAAGGTGAATCTAAAAATGAAAATATTAATGATCAAAATAAAAGTAAGTTTGATGAAAAGCAAAAATACCAAAAATCAGGCAGTTCAGACAGTTTAGTGAGAAAGAATGAAGATTCGCATGAAGATGGTTTGAAGGACGTACATTGCTACGAAAATAAAGGTTTGGTGAATGATGAAGGCAAAAACAATAGCCATGGATCAAATTTAGCAGCAGAATCAAGTGTTTTAACAAGAACTGATTCATTTACTTTACTTTCACAATCAAAAAATATATTACCTAATTCTCAATTTTCCTCCAGTCCTTTGATTCCTCATGATTATCAGATAAACTCAGAAGATGAAAGTGAAGGCAAAGAGGTTGTGTCAACAGAAATACTGACAGAAGTAATAGTTCACAAGGTTGATGAACCTAGTATAAATTGCAGTGATTTAAAAAGATGTTCTCATAAACTGTGTCGCCAAGAGAACTTGTGTGATAGTTTAGATGAGATGGAAGATGATTGGCCTGATCTTGATACTTTGGTTAGATCAGATAATGATGCTATAGTCGAAGTTGACAATCAAACTCATGATGTGCCTTATCCCAGAGTGCGTTCAGTATCTGATGTTGTTGACCCAGACTATGCTACCATTGAATCAGTGAATGAAATTGGGGAGAATGAGGATCTTAAAGCAAAAGAAGGTACATACAAAAAGAATACCAAAAGCTCCAAAGTGTCCTCAAAAGGCTCAACTATAAATGAAGGATCTACGCGAACTCTGAAATCCATTCTTACAAGCAGCTCAAACATTTCACATTTGTCTGAGTCACAAAATGGGGAACATAAACGTTCGGTGTCAGAGTCAGAAATCCATGAGGTGAAATCTGTGAAATTTTCACAAGACACTGTGTTCAACGAAAATAAATCAAACAAGTACAAACAGGAGAAGATAAATCTTAGAGACATTTACTGTGGTAAGATCTCAAGCGATGCTGCAATGGCCAAATTAAACCCTTTATTTATGGACGATGAGGGAAAAACAGGAAGCCTTACAGATGATGAAAAGTTGGCATATCAGTTGACACTGAAAAACGCCATGAAACTGTCAAAAGGAAAGGTAAAATGTTTTTCTTTTGATTTTTGGTTCAGGTTTATGAGTTTATATACCTCTTTTGGTTCATGTTTATGAGTTTATTTACCTCCCTTTGAAGAGTTAGGAGTGTTTGCTTTGTACCTGTTGCTATGGAGACCTTGTGAAGGATGACCTTGACCTTGACCTTTCACCACTCAAAATGTGCAGCTCCATGAGATACACATGCATGCCAAATATCAAGTTGCTATCTTCAATATTGCAAAAGTATTCATAAAATGAGCGATTTTGGCCACATATAATTGACCTCTGACCTTGAAGGATGACCTTGAACTTGACCTTTCACCACTCAAAATGTGCAGCTCCATGAGATACACATGCATGCCAAATATCAAGTTGCTATCTTCAATATTGCAAAAGTATTCATAAAATGAGCGATTTTGGCCACATATATTTGACCCCTGACCTTGAAGGATGACCTTGACCTTGACCTTTCACCACTCAAAATGTGCAGCTTCATGAGATACACATGCATGCCAAATATGAAGTTGCTATCTTCAATATAGCAAAAGTTATTGCAAAATGTTAAAGTTGGCGCAAACAGACAGACCAACAGACCAACAGACAGACCAACAGACAGGGCAAAAACAATATGTCCCCCACTACTATAGTGGGGGACATAAAAAGAAGTCAATACCCCTATCAAGACTGGGGTCAACAGGTGGAAGGGCAAGGTCACAGGGTCATGTAACGTTAGGCTTAAGCTTTTGTCAGATAATGTTATTGAACTCCACGTGAACTGTTCATATATAATATATCAATTAATACTTCTCTGTAGATAATGCATTCTCTTCATAAAATAATCACCAACAATAAAATATAATATATATCAATTCTCTACCCTAAAGCAGAATATACAGTGTACTGCTATAAAAGCTGTGTACTGTAAATGTAATTTATTGAAATACCTTTTTCTCCCAGTTACGGTAAGAAAGTTGATCTAGATACTAATTACCTTGAACTCCTCAAAGATTTTTATGAAGACACTTATATGTTCATGTATACGGATAACAGTATTTGACAAAAGTATGTAATATGATTTTAGGTGATCGAAAGATTGTAGTCTTATTTTTTAGCTGACGGAGCACAACTTTCTAATGGATTGTGCTCATGGTCAGATTTGTTATCTCATTTTGTCTGTTGTTTGTGGTCAGTATTTTACAATGTTTGGCAATACATTTAGCCTCTAAAGTGTTCATAAGGTTTTTCTTAAATTCGAACTAGTGACCTATGTGTTGATTCCATGTAACCCAGTTTCAAACTCAGTCAAATGTCGTTGGGACAATTGTTTTGAGGGAGTTATCAGAAGGTTTAACTGTGACCAATTCTAAGGAAATCTTCCCTGCCCCTGTGGGGCCATGTATTTAAACAAGAGGAACAATTTTAAAAATCAACTTAAATAACATATGCACAAATGTTGTGAGCTAGTTCCATAAAGAGTGGGCAATGCATTTGACATCTACAGCGATTCTTTGTGCCCAATTGGGAAAAGTTCCGGTACAAGCCCAAATGGTAAAAATGTGCGCGAAAAAACCTGATATTGTGAAACGTCGCATCATGAAGTCTTCATATTGGGAAATTGGTGTATAATGTATTTGATTTGTTTGCTCCAAAACACTTTATAAAATTGACAACTTAGTGTTGTTGTCAATATTATATTTACTTAGATTCAAGCCATTATGTTCTGCATCGGGAAACTATCTTAATTTTGCATTTTATTTATAATAAAAAGTATTTTTTTTTAAACCTTCAATTGGGATTCTTTTCCAACAATTAGGAATTTTGTAGTTTTTTCCTAATTGGGATAGTGCTGTTTTACGGTACTTTATACAAAAGGGAAAAACGCTGATCTTGAGTGTTCAAAATCAAAATGTTTAACTATAACCAAATAAGGAAAACTGACCCACTCTTTGGATTTACAACACACCAAATCCATTGTGAAACTTGGCTGAGATATAAGAATCATAAGGGAGGAAAGCAAGTTTAATGAAGATTAGGCAACACATTCAATTTTTAGAGTTTCAGTCAAGCTTTTTCTCTAAGTTGACCTTGCATCCTAGTTTTTTACCTAAAGTGACTCTGTTAAAAACTCTGCCTGGATTTAAGAAAAATACAGATTTGGCAATTGATCATGTGTTGAGAGTATTAACAAGATTAATGCTGATGGCCCATGACCGATGACATACAAAAAGTGATCACAAAGGTTCACTATGAGCACATTCTGCTTACTTTGGCTAAACACTAGCTGCCAGGGGGTGGGGCCATTTTCATTTTTATACATAAATAAACAGTTAAATTTCTTTGTGTCTCATGTGAGCCCTTGAGTGCTTGTAGCCCCTAATATGTATTTTTCCTTCTACTTTAAAGTAAACCTAAAAATTAAAACAATATGTACTTCAGATTCCGTCCATCTGCCTGTCAATCCAATATGTGTGAGGAAACAACTTTATCTATTAAAGTAAACCTAAACGTTAAAATGAACATCATTCCATTGTTCATGCATTCAGTTCCTTAAACTATGCAGTTGTGTGTTTGCAAGTTTTGACAGGAGTGAATGCGAAAATAGGTGTATGGCCAGCGGGTGGGCTGAAAGCAAAGATATGGTATTATTGCCTTGACCAACCTTGATGAAGCTTTGGACATACCATGCTTAAATGGAGACCAAAACTTTGGATTGCATTAGAGGGCAATAAAAGTTAAGGTTCACTATACATTAAGATGGTAAGCTAATATTAACTTCTGAGTAAGGAAGGAGGTTTTGTTATGATTTTTTTTGGCAGGAAGCTTACATGCATTTCTAGTTTGGTTTTGCATTTTGGGCAAATTAGGTTAGTTAAAAAAGAAAGCTTCTGCTAAATACTGTGGGTTTGGATAAAGGTATTGCAATAAATTGTGGGTGTAGGAAACATGCGCATCTAGCTAATGATTAAACATAAATAAGGTATTTTGTAAAACATCATGTAGATGGCATAGTCATGGTTAATTTCTTGTTATTTATTTGGTAATTGTAAATGTTGAGCAAGTGGCTTTTCATTGTAAGCATTTAAAACATCATGTTATTAAATCATTAGTGATGGTGCAAACCCGAGACATTATTACATCATTTCCAATAAACGGTTGTGTTCCTTTAAACTTATGTCCTCATACACTGTGCAAGAAAATTATTGTAAGGTTTCTATAGTTTATGTTTTTAGCCCACTCTCAGAGAGCTTGATACTCAATATTGCTTGTCACAATGGTACAGGGTTTATCCTTAGCCTGTCACACATAGTTGTGAATTTCAAATATTTCAATAAGTTTTGAACAAAAAACAACAACATAATTCCATACTTCATTTAAAGAAATATTGATATTCGTATCATCTAGGAACTGGTAGCAATGGAAGCTTTTTCAGTGAATATATTAGCAACATAACTAAGTGTCAAGAATATAATGTTAACATTATTTCACCTAATGGCATCTTGATTTATTAAGTGACATCTGAATTTCCATTGCAGGCTGGCAGTTTGAACCAGCCCTCCTACCTTGAGCAATACCTGATACTCAAGGCACATGGACTAAAGGTATGGGAATAGTGTCATCAGAATAAGGATGAAAATAGTATAGTTATTTTGGAATAGGAGTTCGAATAGCGTCATGAGAATCCGTATGGGAATATTGTTATTGGAATAGGTATTTAAATATCGAAAACAATCTGTTTACAAAAGAGCTATATAAAAACATGTTTACAACAAGAATGGTATTTGATACATGACATGTTTACGTCTGAAACATGTTATTACCGGTAGCAATTCAGAAACATCAATGATATATGCAGTGAGATGCATTTGCATGCAAGAAAACAGAATGAACCATTGTCAGGCTGTCAAGCGGTCATACTTTTTCCTACTATTTCCTACTATTTCCTACTTTTTCATCAGGATCCTACTTTTTCCTATTTTTTTACCAAATCTTCCTACTATTCCTACTTTTTCATTTTCAATTGAGAATATATTTTTTTTAAGAGTTTATTTAGTAAACTTGCAGTATGAATGAATCTATGGCATGACTGTATCCCTGTTAATTTGCATTCATCTAGATGAGACCTGACAATTAACCCTCAAACAAACCCATGCTGACTGTCTGCTAGCACCTCTTCAGGAAGCATAAATATTTATTTCTTATGTAACTTTTCAAATTATTGACAAGTTTTTTTTTTAAGTAACAATAGTGCCTTGTTTACTTCCATAGCATTTGTTCACTGCAGACTTCACTACCTTACACAGTTCCCAGTGATGCAAGAGCTGAGGGAACCCATTGTTTATTCCAGTTTTATTTTGTTTCCATTGACAACAATTTGACCAAACCTTATGCATGTTTACATGATATTGCTGTTTGGAATGTAGAGATATAGAGATACCATGTATTGTATGAGTGGTTATGTAATATGGAATTTATTACACAAGTTATTGGAAAAAGATAAAACTGATGCTTTGCCGAGTTTTCACATTTACAAATATAATGTAATAAATTCTGTATTACATGACAACGGATATGATGTTCTATTGATATCATAGGTACATCATGTTTAGTAATTAAAGATAAATGCACAGAGCCTAAATGCCCTGATACATTTTTATGCTCCCGGTAGGGTGGCATATAGCAGTTGTACTGTTAGTCCGTTTGTCTGTCTGTCTGTCTGTCTGTCTGTCTGTGTGTCCGTCCGAGAACTTTAATATGGGCCATAACTTTTGCAATATTAAAGATAACAACTTGATATTTGTCATGCATGTGTATCTCATGAAGCTGCACATTTTGAGTGGTGAAAGGTGAAGGTCATCCTTCAAGGTCAAAAGTAAAAAAATACAATCCAAGGAAAGTAATAAGCTTTAAAAGGGAGATAATTTCTGAACCTGCCAAATGATGAATTTGAAATTTTATTTTAAAGCGGCGCAATAGTGGGCATTGTGTTTCTGACAAACACAATTCTTGTCTAATGATGCCATAGCTAGTGAGGTAACTTCAAGGTGTTAAAGCGTAGTATTAAAATTATTTAACAGCATTATTACACTTCCGCGAAGTCATCAATAATGTAAAAACCATTATTTGAAACTGGAATAAACAATGTAGTGCAACTGTTTCATTGCCCAATCAATGATGTCATAAAAGATGTCAGGTGATAAGGTCCTATCTCCAGTTGTAAAATCTGCTCTGCAATCACCAGTCATTTTGAATGTAACTTAAGTTATTATAACTGCACCCTATTGTCAATTTAAAGGTTTCACAATGTAGCTGTAGCAGAGCATTGACACTGCTTTATATACTAGTACATTTGTATTAATCTTGAACAACAAGTTGGTGTATCACTAAATAAATTTGGTCTTCTGCTTAAGGATATAACATGCACAATATAATTACCATTTTTATATCGATACACAGAAGACCTCTAACCACTTATTTGATGATACACCAAAATAAACAGCATCTAATTACATGTATACTTCTTTATCAGGGTAGCTTTGCTTGAAACTTAATTATCATAGATACAGTATAAGTGCTAAAATGCCTAGTGGGAAAACAAAGTTTAACCCTTCATGGATGGAAAAGTTGGACAACAGTGGAAAAACACTTGAATCATGGTGCAAGAGAGATACCGGCAATGAGTTTGCAAGATATTATACTGTCTGAATGAAGTCCATCTTGTTGTAATTCTGGTGCTAATCAACTGATAAGTCATGCAGATGGATAAAAACACAAGGAAAACATGAAATACATGCATGATAATTCACAAAAGCGTGGAAGTGCCCCAAAGCCAAGCAGCTCTCAGGGTGGTGGGGATAAATCTATCTGTATGCAGGTACATCCATCACACAAGGAACAGATACAAAAGGCTGAAATCTTCTGGGCCCTTAAGGTAGCTTCAAGTGGGTATCCATACAGAACATGTGATGGCACTCCTGCTCTGTTTCAAGCTATGTTTCCTGGACCTGTGTCTAAAAAATTAGTATTATGTATTCCTACTTTTGAGGGAAAAGTTCCTACTTTTTCCTAATTTTTTCCTACTTTTCTTGCAAAAGTAGTTCCTATTTTTTCCTACTTTTTGAAAAAAGGTCACTTGACAGCCTGCATTGTAGAAAAAAACCAATCCATAAAATGTTGCTATTCAGGTGAAAAATTACCGCTGTCGGAGAAAACATAATGTCAAGAGAATTCCTCATCCATAACATTTTGAGTTGTCAAGAAGAGTATGCATAACTGGACACCATTTCATTTAAGAGAATTATGACTCATCAGTCACTGGTCATTCGTCAATATATTTCCATGTTAAATATCAGTGCAACTGGTATTTCAATCAAATTTAACTTTATGAACTTAACTCCTATATAGAGTTACTGACCTTTTTCCATCATCATACTGGCATTTATGAAATTACACCCTTTCTAAAAGATTTAGGTGAATTTTAACATAGTTGAATACTGGAATCATACACAGTAAAAGACATAATATTGTTTATTTTCTTCTTATTTGATATTTTAATGTTGTCTTCAGTCAGTGTAAGTTCAACTGATTTATTGGAATTCGTTGATATCTGTCATGCATCTGCAACTCTGTTACATGCGTGGCATGCGTATGTCGCACACAGTACCAGTATATGTCGGTATAATTATTATGTATGTACAAGTTTTCTTAAAGTGTTATCTTCTCTGTAACATCTGAACTGTATTTGACAACACTTAAAAGGAATGTTAGTCCTCTATGAAAATTGTTCAAACTGTTTCAGTTTGTTGATTAATAAGGGAACACCTTCAAAAAAGCATTTTCAAAATGAAAACTTCAAAATCTGCTCTGAAACAGCAATAAAGGTTTAATATTTGGTTTGTAACATTATATTGTGGTCCGTTACAAAGTTTGTTTAATCATCTCCTGGAGGTCAAAGGAGACCCTGTAACCCTGTTGTAAACTTGTTTTTGTTTAATGTATATGGCAAAAACTAAAAACAAGAGATGTGTTTGTCAGAAACACAATGCACCCTATTGGGCCGCTTTGAAATAATATTTCAATATATCATTTGGCAGGTTTATAAATTATCTCCCTTTTAAAGCTTATTATTTCTCTTGGATTGTATTTTTTGACTTTTGACCTTGAAGAATGACCTTGACCTTTCACCACTCAAAATGTGCAGCTTCATGATATACACACAGGGCTCTAGATAAGAGGCGTATCTGCGTATTTACGCATTGAAAAAATAAAAAAACGCATTAAAAATCGGCCCAGTACGTAACAAAACGCTTTACAAATCTTGGTACGTATTTTAAATCGATTAAAGTGCGTAACCGGTTTAACAATAATCCAGTTAAGTTTTTAGTGTAAGGTAACCTTTGAATCAAAAGTAAGTCAATCAAAATAAGTTTGTAATAAAAATGGCGGCCCATCATGTTTGTGGATCGAAAAGGGACGTTTTAAGCAACTTGCGGGAATATTTTTAAAGAAAGTCTGTTCATATCCTCTATTTAAATATATTCTGTTTGCATTTGAAAATATAAATAACAAATAATAATACTATTTCTAGATTAAACACGCCTTTTACTTTTTCCGTTTTCTATGGAAATGGAAAATACCCCTTAATATTCCTAACCCTTTATGGCTGAAACAAAGGAGTAAAATACGCATTGACAATAATATCAGGGGGTGAAATACCCTTTAGACTAAATCCTTATCTGGAGCTCTGTATACACATGCATGCCAAATACCAAGTTGCTATCTTCAATATTGAAAAAGTTATCACAAATCTTTAACCAAGGTTAAAGTTTTGGGACAGAATGACAGCCAGACAGGCCAAAAACAATATGCCCTGATCATTCGATCTGGGGGCATAAAAAATAATCTACTCTGAAACCACAAGGCAAACAGGTTTGATTCCTGTTATGTTACATCATTTGTGGTCCTAAACATTTAAAGTACGGGGTAACATTACTATTCAAAATCAACGAAAAATTCGTACAATTGTTCGTAAAATAAACTTAACCAATTAAAAATTAGTGTTCCTTATGGCAATTGCCGAAATTTCAACGTCAGATGTGGTCTGGTAAAATAGATGTTTGTAGATACAAAATGCTTGTTTTTATTATTGTTTCTCATATCTATTCATACGACACACATGAACACTAACATGGTATTTGTGTGTCGTATAAATAGAAATATTCGCGGGAATTAATTGTGGCCACAAATAAATAAAAACGAGCGTTTTGTATCTACAAAAATCTATGTAATCATACCACATCTAGCGTTGAATTTTTGGCTATTGCTATAAGGCACACTGATTGTTAAGGTGTTAACTTTATTTTACGAAATACTTAACGAAATTTTCGTAGATTTTGAGCGTTATAGAGACTTTAAGTTTGTTCAAATTATGTCCCAAGATTTAAAAGTGGCATCCCCCGATGGGTCAGCAGTTGTACATATACTTGTATGCATTATCATATAGTCTTCTTCTTCTAAGTTTGTTCAAAAGTGGCCACTCCCCAAGGGTCATCCGTTCTGAAAAAACATATAGGGAAAACTGTTAAAATCTTGTCTGAAACTGCAAAGCCGATGGCTTTCCTACTTGCTATTGAATAAAACCTAGAAGTCCTCTACAAAGTTGGATCAAATTATGGTCCATGCGTAATAAGTGGCCTTGCCTCAGAGTTTATTAGTTTAGATGTACTTATATATGAAAATCCTTAAAAAAAAACCTTCTTGTCTGTAACAGCAAAGCCCACGACTTTCATATATTTGGTAACTGAGATCCTCCAAACAGTTTGTTCAAATTTTGCCCTTGGGGTGAAAACTGGTCATGCCCAAGAATACACCATTAAATTTTGTATGTGACTTAAGAGAGAAAACCTTAAAAATCAGCATTTTCTGGAACAGCATAGCACATGGCTCATAGTTGGTCTGTAGCATCATGTAGAGGTCATTTACAAAGTATGTTCTACTAATGCCCTTTGGGTAAAAAGTGGCCTCACCCTGGGGTTTACCAGTTTTAATTTGACTAAAATGGAAAAATCCTTTTAAATATATCTTTGGTTTATAGTCATATCTAGATATTATCCACTTCAAAGTTAGTCCAAATTATCTCGCTTTGGTCAAATCTGATATTTTTGTGTAACATCAGATGGTCCTTTGCATAATTTGTTGTAACCATTTCTGTTGGGGTCAAAAATGACCACACCTGTATGGAGATGTGATATCTTTTATATAGGCTTACATCACAAATTAAAAATTAACAAAATGGACTTTATTAGCATACTAATAAAATGTTATTCTCTTAAAAGGAAAAAGCCCATGGGTTAAATCTTTGTTTGAAACATCAGATAATTTTTGTCTACTACTTTTGTTAAAATCATTATCATGCCTCCACAGTCAAAATTGGCATCAACAGTGCCAGGATGTGGAATGTTTTATAAAGGCTTGAATAGCAAGATATGTTCCAATTACTCCCGCTGTCACAAGTAGACCTAAACCAGGGGTCTCAAGTAGTATACCACTGATCATCAGATCCTCAGTGAGCATTCAATGATCTTTAAGGTTCTACTTGTCTTAAGTTTACTTTCAAAATGAAGACATAACAATCCCGAAATAATGGAATGAATATAATACCAAGTAAATGTTGAATACAGATAAGTTCATTTGCTTGGTAAACGTCTTACTTCAGCCCGTATATACATAGGTTTTCTAAGCCTAGCTAAGTTAAGTGTCATCAACACTTACCTAGTAATCTCTTAATAAGCCTTGCATTGGGAAAACAGGGTTTGATGCATATTCATAACAGTGTCATGTCAGATTAGCCTTTATGGTATTTTTCGTTTAAAGGAAGTCTCTTGTTTGCAAAAATCCAGTTTAGGACTGCACAGGCTAATTGGGAATAACACTTTATGCACATGCATTAAGCCCTGTTTCCAAAGAGTGAGGCTCATATATAACCTACCATTGCAGGCTGGTGACGGTATTGAGAGGCTACCAGAGTGGATGGACAAGCCCGACTATCACCGCTTGATACAGCGCACCCTCGCCAAGGAGCGACGCAAGTGTGTGTGCAAGTGGACCCTCGTCATTCTAACTGTATTCGCCATCACTGCAGTAGCCACAGTTCTCGGCATACACTTCACTGAGGGACTCTGACATGAAGCATCTGGCAGCATGCCAGGATTTTTTTCCAAGAAGGATATTGACATTCCCCGAAGTTGAAATCCGGGGCATGTTGCCCCAAAGCTGTTGAGTGACAACTTAAGCAAATTTCTTAGAATCGTTGAATTCCTCCTGTTTGTGGAAAAGGCAATTAATGTAATTTTGTATTTAAACAATTGATGCGTATTAAGAAATTAACAGAATTAAGTTTCTTATATCATTTAAGTTAATGGTAATGCAATGGAATATTCCCTTTGAACATTACTTAAGAATTTTGTATCATTGTTTTCAAATAAACCTCAAAGAAAACAGTATGGCTGTATGAGAACTCAGCCATTTCAGATTAATACCAGTGTTATATTTTTTATGCCCCGAACTGTCTGTCTGTCTGTCTGTCCGTCACACTTTGCGTTTAGTTTTCGAAAAATGCTCATAACTTCTATGTCGCTTCAGATATTTATGCCCCCCTTTGAAGAAGAGCGGGTATATTGCTTTGCACATGTCGGTCGGTCTGTCGCTCCGTCAACCAGGTGGTTTCCGGATGATAACTCAAGAACGCTTAGGCCTAGGATCATGAAACTTCATAGGTACATTGATCATGACTTGCAGATTACCCCTATTGATTTTGAGGTCACTAGGTCAAAGGTCAAGGTCACTGTGACCCGAAATAGTAAAATGGTTTCCGGATGATAATTCAAGAACGCTTATGCCTAGGATCATGACACTTGAAAGGAAGATTGATCATGACTAGCAGATGACCCCTATTGATTTTCAGGTCACTTGGTCAAAGGTCACGGTGACCCGAAATAGTAAAATGGTTTCTGGATGATAACTCAAAAACGCTTATGCCTAGGATCATGAAACTTGATAGGTACATTGATCATGACTCGCAGATGACCCCTATTGATTTTGAGGTCACTAGATCAAAGGTCAAGGTCACGGTGACCCGAAATAGTAAAATGGTTTCCAGATGATAACTCAAGAACGCTTATGCCTAGGATCATGAAACTTCATAGGTACATTGATCATGACTGGCAGATGACCCCTATTGATTTTCAGGTCACTAGGTCAAAGGTCAAGGTCACAGTGACCCAAAATAGTAAAATGGTTTCCCGATGATAACTCAAGAAAGCTTATGGCTAGGATCATGAAACTTCATAGGTAAATTGATCATGACTCGCAGATGACCCCTATTTATTTTCAGGTCACTAGGTCAAAGGTCAAGGTCACAGTGACAAAAAACATATTTACAAAATAGCTGTCACTACAACTGAGAGCCCATATGGAGGGCATGCATGTTTTACAAACAGCCCTTGTTCATATTTGGCATGCATATGTATAAGGACAAGGCCTTTCCATACGCACACAAATTTTGACCCCTGTGACAGTGACCTTGAACTTAGATTCCGCATTTAGGTTTCGCAATCTGCGTTTAGGTTTCGAAGAAAGCTCATAACTTATATCAAGCATTTATAGGGGGCATTAGTCATCCTATGGTGACAGCTCTTGTTTTGAAAATGTCAAAGAGTTTTGTGGTATTGTTTTGTGTTAAAGGGGTAGGATTAAAGTCTTACCTCAATAGAACTGCCAGTCAATATAATGTAGACAACAAAATTTAATGTACATGATTAAGTCATACAGTTTTCATCATATCTTCACAAAACATTCTGAAATGTTTCTTGACATAAAATGGAGGCCAATGTTGATCACCAGCCAATTTCGACATAGAACTTCAGAGTTATTTCCCTTTATTTATAAAAATAGATGTGCAACTCCCCTTTTCTCTCTTAGTCTTACAGTTATATAGAAATCTTCAGCAATATTTGTTGACATAAAATTAAGGCCCAGTTTGATAACCATCCTATTTTCACCATGCAATTCAGTGTAATTGCATTTTGTTCATACAAAAATTTCGAAATTTACCATTTCTGCTTTCATGAGTTGGACTTAATGTAACATTTGTTGTTATTACCAAACAGTTGTTTAAACTAGATCTGAAGCTTTTGGAGTCTTGAGTGGTAAACATGTATTTTTGTAATATTTCTGTTTTGTTATACATTAGCATCCAATCCAACCATCTATTTCAGTAGAACTTGATTATTTTGTTGATTAAGTTTTATATTGTATTGGCTATATATATATATATTATGGACATCATTTTTAGATTGATTAAATCAATTGCGTGTTCAACTATTTTCATGGACTGTAGGTAATTTTAGGGTTGTTAATTTGTATGCCCCCTTTCGAAGAAAAGGTGGCATATAGTGATTGGACTGTCCGTCTGTCTGTCTGTCTGTCTGCCTGTCTGTCCGTCTTTCCGTCACACTTTGCGTTAAGGTTTCAAAAATGCTCATAACTTCCATGTCCCTTGAGATATAACCTTCTTATGAGGTATGCATGTGTATATGGACAAGGCCTTTTCATACACATACAAATTTTTACCCCTGTGACCTTGACCTTGAACTTAGGGTCCGCGTTTAGGTTTCAAAATCTGCGTTTCGGTTTTAAATAATTCTCATAACTTCTATGTCCCTTAAGATATAACCTTCATATTTGGTATGCATGTTTATATGGACAAGGCCTTTCCATACGCACACAAATTTTAACCCCTGTGACCTTGAACTTGAACTTAGGGTCCGCGCTTAGGTTTCGAAATCTGCGTTTAGGTTTCGAAAAATGCTCATAACTTCTATGTCCCTTGAGATATAACCTTCATATTTTGTATGCATGTGTATATGGACAAGGCCTTTCCATACGCACAAAAAAATTTACCCCTGTGACCTTGATCTTGAACTTAGGGTCAGCGTTTAGGTTTCAAAATCTACCTTTAGGTTTAAAAAAATGCTCATAACTTCCATGTCCCTTGAGATATAACCTTCATATTTGGTATGCATGTGTATATGGACAAGGCCTTTCCATACGCACACAAATTTTGACCCTTGTGACCTTGAACTTAGGGTCCGCGTTTAGGTTTCAAAATCTGCGTTTAGGTTTCGAAAAATGCTCATAACTTTTATGTCCCTTGAGATATAACCTTCATATTTGGTATGCATGTGTATATGGACAAGGCCTTTCCATACGCACAAACATTTTGACCCCAGTGACCTTGAAGATAGGGTCCGCATTTAGGTTTCGAAATCTGCGTTTAGGTTTTGAAAATGCTCATAACTACTATGTCCCTTGAGATATAACCTTCCTATTTGGTATGCATGTGTATATGAACAAGGCCTTTCCATTCGCACACAAATTTTGACCCCAGTGATCTTGACCTTGAACTTAGGGTCTGCATTTAGGTTTTGAAATCTGCGTTTAGGTATCGAAAAAAGCTCATAACTTCTATCAAGCGTTTATAGGGGGCATAAGTCATCCTATGGTGACAGCTCTTGTTTGAATATTGTTTCTTGCTTTCTCCATATGTTTAGGTAAACAATTACTTTCCTTCCATAAAGATTACATAAAACTACTTCTGGCAACATCATTGTATTTGTTTTTTAATCTTTCTCATATGAACTCAAACATCTGGCATATTGACTGATTGTAACTGAAAATCGATATTTATTAGTTAAAATAATTTATATGTATTTTGTTGTATTTTTATTGTCAGTTGGAAGTAAGTATTATGATAAAGAAAATGACAAATTCAGACTTTTAATGGACAAAATATTATGGTGACACTTTTTATATCACATTTAAAAGGTTAACAATCTGTGGTAATAGTATGTTAAGAATGTTTTATTGTCATTTGGAAGTAAGTATTATGATAAAGCAAATGACAAATTCAGACTTTTAATGGACAAAATATTATGGTGACACTTTTTATATCACATTTAAAAGGTTAACAATCTGTGGTAATAGTATGTTAAGAATGTTGATATTCACTCTTAGTTGGATATCACTTACATGTACATATCAAACAGTTTTATAAACTATTTTTAAATGTATAGACAAGACACATACTATTTAACCCTTTCCCACTCAGAAGCAAATGAACAAGAGCTGTCAGAGGACAGCGCGCTCGACTATTTGAGTGCTTGACAGTATAACGTAAGCCATCATGGGAGGGGGGGGGGGGGTATAATGTGGGTGTGTGGTCATTTAATAGATGATCTTTCAAAAATAAGGGGAAAAGAATTATTTATTTTTTTGGGGGGGGGGATTCTTGGTTTTGGAGGGGGGGGGGGATTCTTGGGTGGGGCATGGGGGATTGTTTGGGTGGAGTGCATTGTGGTATGTCAGGTAAGTGTTGTTTTGTCAAAGTATGAATCAAATGTGATCATAAATAAAGAAGTTATGGCAATTTAAGCAAAATGTTCAATTATCTAAGTATAAAAGGGGCCATAATTCTGTCAAAATGCTTGATATAGCAGTCTGCTCTTGTTTATAGGTTGGGGTCATGTTGGTAAACAAGTATGCAAAATATAAAAGCAATATATCAAAGGACATAAAAAATATTTGAGGTGGTACGCAAACTTTAACATAGATTTATTAATAATATGCATATTCTTAGTATAAAAGGGACAATAATTCTGTCAAAATGCTTGATACAGTTATCTGCTCTTGTTTATAGATTGGGGTCATGTTGGTAAAGAAGTATGCAAAATATAAAAGCAATATGTCAAAGGACATAGGAAATATTTGGGATAGTACGCAAACTTTAACATCTGCACGGGAACGGGAACGCCGATGCCAGGGCGAGTAGGATAGCTCCACTATATATATTTCATATATAATAGTCGAGCTAAAAATGGCCATGTGCAAACAGCAAAAAAACAGAACAGCCTACAAGTATAACTCGCAGTCTATTCAGGTTTTATGCTGTTTGCTGCCCATCAGTATCAAAGGGTAGGAACAAAGCCTTTAAACTTGAATTTAGTAAGAAAGGTCTTTAATTAAATATTACTTTCTATGGGACTACGGAGGCGTCAAAATACGTTTCTTAGTGGTAAAGGGTTAAATGCTACATGCATATGACAAAAAAGCCTTTTTATGCTCCCCGAAATAAAATTTCGGCGGAGCATATAGTTGCCAGTTTGTCCTTCCTTCCTTCCTTACTTCTTTACTTCCGTCACACTTTTGTTACAGTTTCTCATAGCACCTTCAATAACGATCTCTTTCATATTTGGCATGTAGGTACCTTGCATGGACCTCTACCTTTTGATGAGGTTTGAGGTCACTGGGGTCAAGGTCACTGAGGCTAATAATAGATTCTTCTGTCACACTTTTGTTACAGTTTCTCATAGCACCTTCAATACTTAACCAATCTCTTTCATAGTTGGCATGTAGGTATCTTGCATGGACCTCTACCTTTTGATGAGGTTTGAGGTCACTGGGGTCAAGGTCACAGAGGCTTATATTATATTTTCCTTCAAGCTTTTGTTTACAGTTTCTAATAGCGCCTTCAATACGATCTCTTACATATTTCAAATGTAGGTATCTTGCATGGACCTCTACCTTTTGATGAGGTTTGAGGTCACTAGGGTCAAGGTAACCGAAGCTAATAATAGATTTTTTTAGGTGGTTATTAACACATAGATTGACAAAGCGCATTATCGGGGAGCATCCATCAGTTTCACTGATATTCTTGTTATTGTTATTTCTTCTCTATGTTTTAAAATTTTATACTGTTAATAATTTTATTATAGTCTTTTATTGTTGTGTTTGACAATGTTTATAAAGAATTTGAAACATATGCTTTCATCTGCTTTGTTTGTTTGATAAATATTTTGGGAACAAAAACACATATTTATACCACTTTAAGTCTCCAGCATATGTTTTTATTTAGAAATGCCTGTTGTTGAAGTATAAGCCCAAGTTATGGAATTGGAATTTCAAATCAGTTATGGAATTCTAAGAAAATTATTTTGTAATAAGAAATGCCTCATGACATTTTAATATCATACAAAAATGTTTTAGGACTTCCAGTTACAAACAAAAATAATTTTATTATGTAACAAGACTATTGTCAAGCAATATAAGTCCCCTACCGGCTCCACCATTGTCAGAAATTCCACAATTTTCAGATTTTTTATTATATATATATATTTGTTGCCATAGCAACCAGAATTTTTGATGTAGGAACAAAATGAAATGACGTGCATAATGTCCATATTGCCATCTATCCATGTTTCAAGTTTTATGAAAGACAAGGGCTGTTTGTAAAACATGCATGCCCCCCATATGGGCTGTCCGTTGTAGTGGCAGCCATTGTGTGAATACGTTTTTTGTCACTGTGACCTTGACCTTTGACCTAGTGACCTGAAAATCAATAGGGGTCATCTGCGAGTCATGATCAATGTACCTATGAAGTGTCATAATCCTAGGCAAAAGCGTTCTTGAGTTATTATCCAGAAACAATTTTACTGTTTTGGGTCATCAAGACCTTGACCTTTGACCTAGTGACCTGAAAATCAATATTGGTCATCTGCGAGTCATGATCAATGTACCTATGAAGTTTCATGATCCTAGGCGTAAGCGCTCTTGAGTTATCAACCGGAAACCATTAAACTATTTCGGATCACCTTGACCTTTGACCTAGTGACCTCAAAATCAATAGGGGTCATCTGCTAGTCATGATCAATCTACCCATGAAGTTTCATGATCCTAGGCATATGTGTTCTTGAGTTATCAACCGGAAAACATTTTACTATTTCGGTTCGCCATGACCTTGACCTTTGACCAACTGACCTCAAAATCAATAGGGGTCATCTGCGAGTCATGATCTATCTACCTATGAAGTTTCATGATCCTAGGCATATGCGTTCTTGAGTTATCATCCAGAAACCATTTTACTATATCAAGACACCTGGACCTTGACCTTTGACCTCAAAATCAATAGGGGTCATCTGCAAGTCATGATCAATCTACCTATGAAGTTTTATGATCCTAGGCATATGCATTCTTGAGTTATCATCCGGAAACCATTTTACTATTTCGGGTCACCATGACCTTGACCTTTGACCTAGTAACCTCAAAATCAATAGGGGTCATCTGCGAGTCATGATCTATCTACCTATGAAGTTTCATGCTCCTAGGCCTAAGCGTTCTTGAGTTATCATCCGGAAACCACCTGGTGGACGGACCGACAGACCTAATGACCGACATGTGCACAGCAATATACCCCCTCTTCTTTGAAGGGGGGCATAAATATTAAGAACTTTTAAAGTTATCGCAGGATCCAGAAACCACCATTTCAGCTGTATTTCTAGTCTATTTGTTGCCATAGCAACCAGAATTTTCGACTTAGGAACAAAATGAAATGACGTGCATTATTTCCATATTGACATCTATCCATGTAACAAGTTTCATGAAAAATTATTAAGAACTTTTAAAGTTATCACAGGATCCAGAAAAGTGTGACAGACAGACAGACTGACTGACTGACAGACGGAGCGCAAACCTAATAAGAAACTGCAGCATTTGTATAGAATTATAACTTCCCAATGCTGTGTTACTTCCCATGCCTAATCATGAGCGATATCAGATGGATGAAAACAATCGTGATTTCCTGACAAGCACACACAAATTACAATTCATGGTTATTTTCAACACTATTATTGGGAATTCCTAGTTATTTTGAAGTTTTTACTCCATCTCATTTGTTTTCAATATATTTAAAAAAAAAATATTGTGTGTTTAATTAAAATTTGTTTTATAAAATTATCACTGTTTCAAACCCCTATTATCTGTCTAAATTTATATTTATGTATCAATTTCAGTTCAAAGAGATGCATGATCATGCAAAGTCAGCTGTTTAAAAAATATATAATAATATCATGGCATTCGCAAGATATTCTTGATTCCAGAAATTCCTTTAAATAAAGCTCAACAAGGTATAGAACTAACCAGCTAATTTCATCATCTTGAGCAATAAAACCCATTTTATGCAAACACCATATAATTAAGACATAATTAAGACAGAAAAGGTTATTATGTTTTCTTTATTTTCTTTTGAAATGGTTTGCAATAATGTCAAGCATTTTCAATCATGCTAGCTTAAATCAGCTAGCATCATGATGAATATATAGAAAAATCAAAATAGAGAACCAAAATCAGGTTGGTATGCACAATTAATTTATGAATAACTACACCAACTTTATTCAACAATCATAAAACAAATGCATGAACAGTTCTGACACCAAAATAAAAACTACAACAAATTTCAACTTTATATTACATTTGCATTTTATAATTATGTTATACATATTTAGTTGTATAAACCAGTAAAATAGCACTAATGCAATTAAAATAAAACCGGATCACCTTCAGACTACAATAAATTCTGCTAATTGCAAATTAAGTACCTATATAGCTTTAGCAGATTGGCCGCAAGGAATGGGAAGCACCTTCCATTTAATGCCTCATTCTTTTTAAAATATGGCCCACATCCATTTTTATGTCCCGGCCTTTCAAAATAAATAGAGCCTTATTCTGACAAAACTGGGCTTAATTCATGTGCGTAAAGTGTCAGTCCGCACAGGGCTTAATGCATGTGCGTAAAGTGTCAGTCCACACAGGGCTTAATGCATGTGCGTAAAGTGTCAGTCCGCACAGGGCTTAATGCATGTGCGTAAAGTGTCAGTCCGCACAGGGCTTAATGCATGTGCATAAAGTGTCAGTCCGCACAGGGCTTAATGCATGTGCGTAAAGTGTCAGTCCACACAGGGCTTAATGCATGTGCGTAAAGTGTCAGTCCGCACAGGGCCTAATGCATGTGCGTAAAGTGTCAGTCCGCACAGGCTAATCAGGGACGACACTTTCCGCCTAAACTTGATTTGCAGTAAGAAGGAACTTCCTTGAAACTAACAAGAGCTGTCTCCATCGGAAGACATATGCCCCCAAAAAAAGCTTTTTTGAAACCTAAATGCAGATTTTGAAACCTAAACGCGGACCCTAAGTTTAAGGTCAAAGGGGTCAAAATTTTTGTGCGTAATGAAAGGCCTTGTCCACATACACATGCATACAAAATATGAAATTTACATCTGAAGCGACATATAAGTTATGAGCATTTTTCGAGCGGAAACACAATTTTTTGATGATTCAAGAGCCATAACTCAGAAGTGCCTGGGTAAATTTGGCTGATTATCAAACTTATCCTAGATTGTATTGCCTTACATTTTTATGAAGTTTGGTGAAGATCCGATGACAATTGCTCGAGTTATTGAGCGGAAACGAGAACAAACTAAATTTTTCGATGATTCAAGGGCCGTAACTCAGGAGTGTCTAGGTCAATTTGGCCGAATATCTAACTTAACCTAGATTGTATTGCCTTTCTAATTTTAATGAAGTTTGGTGAAGATCCGATGACAATTGCTTGAGTTATTGAGCGGAAACGAGAAAAAACTCAAATTTTCAATCATTCAAGGGCCGTTACTCAGGATTGTCATGGTCAATTTCGCTGATTATCAAACTTGACCTATATCTTATGACCTTACACATTTTCATGAAGTTTGGTGAAGATCCTATGACATTTGCTCGAGTTATTGAGCGGAAACGAGAATTTTTTTTTTTAACGATAATTCAAGGGCCGTTACTCAGGAGTGTCTAAGTCAAATTAGCCCATTATCCAACTTGACCTAGATCTTATAGCCTAACACATATTCATGAAGTTTGGTGAAGATCTGATGACAATTGCTTGACTTATTGAGCGGAAACTAATCTGGACGGACAAACTGACGGACGGTGCGATTTTAATATGCCCCCAGAACCTATGTTCTGGGGGCATAAAAATACCATAAAAGCGGAAAGTGTCGTCCCTGATTAGCCTGTTCAGACTGCACAGGCTAATCTGGGACGACACTTTACGCACATGCATTATGCCCAGTTTTCTCTGAACGCCACACAATATATAATTGTTTTTTGTCTCTGTCATGTGTTAATATTCTCTAGAATACAAACTCTATGTGTTTTATTGGCTATTGAAAGTCTAATAGAGTAACGTACAGTATAAGCATCAAATTATTGCTTCAAAAAACCATACCACAAGGAATGTGCGCTGAATGGATGCTTGAATATAAGTACTTTAGGGGAAACAGCATATTTTTGTCACTAAAAATATGAAGTTTTACCATAAAGTGATTTTTCACAACAGTTGATCTGCCCCTTTTGGGCACTTGTTGCATATCTTAAGTATGGCTAAATCCCTATTACTTTTATAATCAGTACTGCAAAACAATCCTATAAAAAGATGAAATCCTTTTAGCACAACTAATCTGGCAGTTCATAATTCTGACCTGAGAAACAATAATATAGTTTGCTCTAGTAAATGTGTCCAAAGTCAGCATTTCCAACAAAAACCAAACCACAAGTTATACAATTGAACTGTGCTGTGCAAAAATGGGTCTTATGCTATATACAGCCAGCATAACTCGAGGCAACGTGCGCATTCTCTTAAGATCAAGAAACCTCTCGTGACTTTGTAGTGGACAGGAATCGCTCCAGACCAGACATGGCAAATGTACAGGCTGGTTGGGAGCTAAAATGGTGTAGGGCCCTTTTTTTTCCATGACACTTCATTAAATAAAAACAAATTACAATATGAGTAAACCTGCAGAAATATTTCATTACCAATTACCTAAAAGGAAAACATCCTATTTAAATTTTAACATTTGATAACATAACATCAGAACTTGGTATTTCATTATAATTTCATGAAAACAATATTTAAATACTTTTTCAAAAGAACTATCGGTAGTAATAAATATTTGTCCGTCAATGAAGAAAATGTTCTACCTAGCTTGCACCGTTTTCCAGTTTCAACACTACAAGAAAAATAAAAATGCTGTGAATCTTTCCAGAAACACAATATGATTTTAACCTATTGAGAATCTTCATATTGTATAGACAGGTCTCCATAGCCCAGTTGTCACAATGTTTGCATACAGAGGGTTTGGCAAATCGCTTAAAGGACTTGTTCAGACATTAAACGGAATTGTGTTTACTTTAATGAAACTCATAATACTTCATGTAAAGCCAACACAGACAAGTTCACTCGAATTAGTTCCTAAAGAAAAAATGTGTGATCTTAAAAGTGTACTTGATTCTTTAAATTTAAATAGTTACATTATTTGTAATTGTGTCATTTTTATTTCTGTGATATTTTTGTAACACTAATTGAAAACTTTTATTCCCATTTTTTATTCACCAACCTGTTATCTGTAATTACTTTTTAAAGTAGGATCGCATATTTACTCTCTTTAAATCAACAGCTAGTTGAAACTCAATGTCTACCACGTAATCAGTTGCTGTTTTTACAAAACTGTTTGTTTCACATTTTCTCATAAGTCATCACATATTTGCATGTTGTGCACGTTTTGGAGTATTCGTCTTCCTCCTCGTCATATTGTTCAGGTCCAAACTGGTGTTCATGTACCTCCTTGTCCTTCCTCAGAAGGCTGCTACGAACGGCATGTCGCAAATCTGTAATACAAAGGAGACCCAGTGAAAAAGATAGGATTTTTATTGTCAAAGAAGATAAATAGGTGTATTCAGTGTCAAACATATATTACAAAGTATCACATATACAGATAAACTTCCAGCCAGGGTTTTAAACTTACATGAAGATTCTAAATTTGGATGCATTTCTATATCAAACACTTATTTGTAAAATAAATCATTTTCTTACAGAAACCTTCATATAAGCAATTCAGAACCTTTCACTTTCTTATCAAACTTCTTCTGTTTGGCCTTCTCCTTGTTGTCTACTCTCTGCTGCCTTGCCTCCTCTATTTGGTCCTCCCCTCCCCACACCTCCAGTGCCCGACGCTTTACCTGCAATGCAGAATGTCTGCATGCAATGGAATAACTCTCCAAGCGATTTGGAACGTTCACATGTAATAAAGAAAGTCTGCCCACAATGATTCCACCAGTCTGCAATTATTGTAGTCATTTAACTATGGCAGGTCTATTTGCAATGAAACAAGAAATCGTCGGAGACGGGTGTTGCTCCCCAAAGGTTGTTTTTTTCACAATATTGCACTATATATTCAGATAAAAGGAAACGTCTTGAGGGGCATAACTTTGGACAAAATAATACGATGGATGGTTTAGCAACTTAAAAATTTCAAAGGGCCATAACTCTCTAAATTAATAATCTAACCAGAACCCACAAATAACATGCGCATCTCCTCAAGGTAGTTAAGCTCCCCATAAAGCTTCATTGAATTCCAGTCAGTAGTTGGGGAGAAATAGCCCAGACAAGAATTGCACTATATGTACAGTTTATAGAAAATTTCAAAGGGCCATAACCCTGTAAAAAATTATCCGACCATAACCAGCTGATTATATGCACATCTCTTGTTGGTAATGAAGCTTCCCATAAAGTTTCATTGAATTCCCCCCCCCCCCCCCCCCCCCCCCCCCGAGCCCTAGCTTATTCTTCTTTTTTTATAGTCTTTGTAGGTGCAATTTCTGGTGAGTACAATACGAAATATTATAAACCAAACCATCCGTAACACCGCAGGTGTATTTGTCATTCTAAACAAATGATATTAAGAACTTCGAAATGTAATTAACAAACCAGCGTATCCGAAAACGACTGTCCGAAAACATGTCGCGATACATCATTTGCAAATGAAATTAAATATGCATATCGTTTGACTGCAGAAAATGAAAACCAGTAACCAGTAACCTAGCAAATACGCAGTCAATATATAATTTGATTAACATATTGTTTTAAAATATGATATTGCAGTGCTTTACTTTGCCAGTGCCTGCTCATGTCAGTGCCAGTCGCTTACCAATCAGAAATCAATAAATAAAATCGGTACCAATCGCAAATGTCCGGAATGCCGACGATGCTATAACAATATTCGTTCTGAAATGATCCCGCAATAAAAGAATTTTGTCCCTACCCCCTCCCGCCTTAAACAAACTCATCGGATTTACATTCACCTCAAAATCAACCCTGGACAGCTCAAATCCGGATTTCCGGAATATTCTGGAAAATTGACACCCCTGGTACAGTTAATGGAAAATTTCAAAGGGCCATAAGTCTGTGAAAAATCATCCGACGAGAACCGGCTGATAATATGCACATGTCCTCTTGATAGTGAAGCTTCCCATAAAGTTTCATTAAATTCCGGTCATTAGTTGCTGAGAAATAGCCCAGACAAGAATTGCACTATATGTACAGTTAATGGAAAATTTCAAAGGGCCTTAACTCTGTGAAAAATCATCCGACCAGATAACTGATAATATGAACATCTCCAATTGGTAGTAAAGCTTCCCATAAAGTTTAATTGAATTCCGGTCATTAATTGCTGAGAAATAGCCCGGACAAAAATTGTGCACGGACGGACGGACATATGGACGGACGGACAGACGAAGCGGTGACTATATGCTCCCCCCAAAAAATTTTCGGGGGAGCATTAAAAAGCTGTAATTAGAAAGTCCCTCTTAAGTTAAGAAAGTCAGAGAAAGAGAAAGTTCACATTAAATCAAAGTCTGCTTGTTAAGCAGATATCCACATGCATAAAAAAGTCCACTCCAAGTGAAAAACTTATATCTGAAATTGAACAAATTTGGAGAAATGCAAAGTCCACTTTCCATTAAGAAAGAACTTTGCAATTAAAGAATTCCGATTCTATGGAAATGTCAACTTGCAAAGGAGAAAGTTAACATGCATCTTAAGTTTCTCAAGAAAGGCGAAAGAACAATGATAACCCCCCCACCACCATGCGGCATGTAATAATATGTAGCAGGTTGATTAACAAAGTTACTTTTATGCAATTGCCAGTTTTGACAACATCTGCAATTTTGTTTTAATTTTGGAGGACCACTGACTACCGCATCATGTGTACCAAGTACTATACTGCTGTTTCAAAGATAGAGTTATTTTGATATAGTATAAAAGTCAGAAGAACCATGGGTGTGGCCAGTGTTAACTCTAGTGGCATGATTGGAGCAAATTTTTTTGACATTCAATGTAGAGCTTCATGTCACATACCTGACATTAAATGTAGAACTTCATGTAACATATCTGACATTTAAGGTAGAACTTCATGTCACATACCTCACATTCAATGTAGACTTTCATGTCACATACCTGACATTATAGATAAAGCTTCATGTCACATACCTGACATTCAAGGTACTTCATGTCACATACCTTGCTTTCAAGGTAAAACTTCATGTCACATACCTGACATTCAAGGTAGATTTTCTTGTCACATACCTGACATATAATGTAGAGTTTCATGTCACATACCTGACATTCAAGGTAGAGTTTCATGTCACATACCTGACATTCAAGGTAGAGCTTCATGTCATATACCTGACATTCAAGGTAGAGCTTCATGTCATATACCTCACATTCAAGGTAGAATTTCATGTCACATATCTGACATTCAAATAGAGCTTCATGTCACATACCTGATATTCAAGGTAGAGTTTTATGTCACATACCTGACCTTCAAGGTAGAGTTTCATGTCACATACCTGACAGTCAAGATAGACCTTTATGCCACATACCTGACATTCAAGGTATAGTTTAATGTCAAATACCTGACATTCAAGGTAGAGCTTCATGTCATATACCTAAATTTAAGGTAGAGTCTCATGTCACATATCTGACATTCAAGGTAGAGCTTCATGTCACATACCTGACATTAAAGGTAGAGTTCCATGTCACATACCTGACATTTTAGGTAGAGTTTCCTGTCACATACCTTACATTCAAGGAAGAGCTTCAAGTCGTATACCTAACATTCAAGGTAGAATTTCATGTCACATACCTGACATTCAAGGTAGAGTTTTATGTCACATACCTGACATTCAAGGTAGAGTTTTATGTCACATACCTGACCTTTTAAGGTAGAGTTTCATGTCACATACCTGACATATAAGGTAGAGCTTCATGTCATATACCTTACATTCAAGGTAGAGTTCCATGTCACATACCTGACAGTCAAGGTAGACCTTTATGTCACATACCCGACATTCAAGGTATAGTTTCATGTCAAATACCTGACATTCAAGGTACAGCTTCATGTCATATACTTTACATTCAAGGTAGAGTTTCATGTCACATACCTGACAGTCAAGGTAGACCTTTATGTCACATACCCGACATTCAAGGTATAGTTTCATGTCAAATACCTGACTTTCAAGGTAGAGCTTCATGTCATATACCTGATATTCAAGGTAGAGTTTCATGTTACATACCTGACATTCAAGGTAGAGTTTCATGTCACATACCTGACATTCAAGGTAGAGTTTCATGTGACAAATCTGACATACAAGGTAGAGTTTCATGTCAAATACCTGACATTCAAGGAAGAGCTTCATGTCACATATCTGACATTCAAGGTAGAGCTTCATGTCACATACCAGACATTCAAGGTAGAGTTTCATGTTACATATCTGACATTCAAGGTAGAGCTTCATGTCACATACCTGACATTCAAGGTAGAGTTTCATGTCACATATCTTGCATTCAAGGTAGAGTTTCATGTCACATACCCGACATTCAAGGTAGAGCTTCATGTCATATACCTTACATTCAAGGTAGAGCTTCATGTCATATACCTGACATTCAAGGTAGAGTTTCATGTCATATACCTGACATTCAAGGTAGAGTTTCATGTCATATACCTGACATTCAAGGTAGAACTTCATGTCATATACCTGACATTCAAGGTAGAGTTTCATTTCAAATACCCGACATTCAAGGTAGAGCTTCATGTCATATACCTGACATTCAAGGTAGAATTTCATGTCACATACCTGATATTCAAGGTAGAGCTTCATGTCGCATATCTGACATTCAATGAAGAGTTTCATGTCAAATACCCGACATTCAAGGTAGAGCTTCATGTCACATACCCGACATTCAAGGTAGAGATTCATGTCAAATACCCGACATTCAAGGTAGAGCTTCATGCCATAAACCTTACATTCAAGGTAGAGCTTCATGTCATATACCTGACATTCAAGGTAGAGCTTCATGTCATATACCTGACATTAAAGGTAGAGTTTCATGTCATATACCTGACATTCAAGGAAGAGCTTCATGTCATATACCTGACATTCAAGGTAGAGCTTCATGTCATATTCCTGACATTCAAGGTAGAGTTTCATGTCATATACCTGACATTCAAGGTAGAGCTTCATGTCACATATCTGACATTCAATGTAGATTTTCATGTCACATACCTGACATTCAAGGTAGAGCTTCATGTCACCCCATCTCTGGTTATGCGGGTTCTTTTTTAGTATGAACCTCAGTTCTGGTTCCCGCTTGTCCAGGTCAACATCCTTGAGCAGGAACCGGTTCTTGGCCTCTGTCCGTGTGATCAGTGGGAACTTGTCCTCCTCTTTGCTATAAGATGGGAGAGTAACATGCAGGGAATGCGTTAAGAGAAATTAGTGAGAAATTAATTCTCATTTTTCATCACATCGTCAAATAGATGCACAAAAGACAATTTATAGGATTGTTTCAATTAATACAGGTTTATTTTAATAAACTAGCAAATAAGCACATATTGGATAAGTACTGGCCTAGACCAAACCTTAATTTTAAATCAGAAATTTTCTTGACATATGTTTCCAAAATTCAACTGTCTACTAGCCTGAATTTGATTTCATTTGGATCAGTTTTATGGTTTGAGGTAAGTGATAAGCTTGCTTTGCCACAACTTCAGTATCTACATAGAAAACACTTACAATGTTATGTATTTAAAATTATAACAACAACAAAAAAAATCAACAGAAAAATTAAATGAAAGACAGACAAACAGATTGGGTTCCAATTATATAAAGAATCTATTGAGACATGATTGATATAAATGATCATTATTAAATAGGCACACTGAAATTACATACCGCAATTACTGTAAGTTTTAAGACACTAAATTTTCGGACAACCCTTTTTTGCCAAAATAATTATTTTTCATGACTCTAAATGTTTAAGGTTTTCGTTCATAATTAATGATTCTTAATTTTGGACAGCATTTTCTACAGCACTATTTTACCAGATTTCTGCCCAGTTTTTTGCTTATCTGGTGGTTTCGCCTTAAAACAAAAACTGACAAATGCACCCTGTTCCGAGTTAAACACACAATTGAAGGTTTAGACAACGACTGATGTACAAAGAATTTATAGTTAGCAGATTTGATCATTGTCTTAATTACAGGTTCATTCTAGAGTATCGGTAAATAAAATGCGTATTTTTGAAAGCCATTGATCAAAGTACAGTCTTGGAGTAACTTTCTGTAAAAAAAAAATGCATGTGAAATTATCTTTAATAAAGTGTAAACGAAATGTATACTGTATGACGTGTAATATTGTCTTTGATACAATGGGCGCTATACATATAATATTGCATACCCGTATCCAACTATAAATGCCAAATTTTTAGAGTGTCTCTAAATTTTCTGACACGCGTAGTTTTTAAATAACTTTTGTATCAACATTTACTTAGAGTATTTATAATAACCAAAGACATTTTTCCTCTGTGTTTAATTAACTATGAAGCAAGTGCACTCAAATTGATTCACAACAATATTTACATTGTTCGACCCTTACCCACATTTGTCACAGATTTCTTCTCCAAACTTAGCATAGCAGAAGCTGTCCATAAACTCCTTGTCACATGCGCTGCAGAACAGACTGTTGTCAAAGTCCAGCACAGGATCTGTGGACGTAAAATGTTCATTCAATGATCCAATTTTCTCTCTGGCTCAAAATTTTTGTAAACATATTGACAATCCTTTTTTTTTCTTCTCATGGGGGCTATTTATGTATTAGGACAATGCTGCAGGTGTATTGACAGCAAAAAACATGAATGATTCTGTGTAACCCATCACTAAAAATGCGTATTTGATAGTTCCTGGTCAGGCTGTTGACTTCTGTCAACTGGTTAATGAACCAAGTGTTTGCATTTCCCTGAAATTTAATTGCGTCATAATTGACTCTGCCTAGAAACAGATTAAAGTTTGATATATTAATAATACTTGGATACAATTACAAGTATGAACTATATATGACCCACATCATGCGAAAATGGGTCTTAAGCCACATTTGGCTAGCGTAGCTCCATACTAGCCCGCGTATTTGCACAGTCTGGTCAAGAGAACCTATATCCACTAATGTAACCACTAAGAATTAAGTGACTGTGCAGGTATGTCTTGAGCTACGCTGGCCACATGTGACCCATTTGGCATGACATGGCTAATTTAATATACTTCCTATAATTAAATAAATTCCAATAGTCATTCTAAAAATAAAGTAAACACTTTACAGATGTATATTTTGTTAAACGATTGAAACAAAATATCTAACTCAAATACTTAAATGACTAGCTTAACTTAAAGATATCATAGTAACAAGCTTAAATGAGAAAGTGTTCAGTAAGTTTTAATTTTAATTTACTCCGAAATTTTCACTTCAACCCATTGAAGCAACAAGCAATTACATTTCGTATCCCTGGCAAAATCATTTAGTATTCAATATGTTGACCACGCCATACAAACACTGATAAGCCATTAGGTTGCAAACATGGCTGAATGTTTGACACCAAGACACTTTGTTTTAACCTACAGCTAAATGATTTTATAGAACATAATAGGACTCATACAGATAAGGTTTTCTCCACAGATATTTTTAGATAAGGTTTATCCTACAGATATTTTTAGAACATGTACATAGGGACTACTTTTTTGGCCTTTCACCCCTTATTGCGTCATTCGGGTCATTGGCTACGCAGTCGTTTAACGAGTTAAAGAGTTTGTGTGTTTACAATGTATTATTTAGAGGATAATACACGGCTGAGCCGGGCCGGACAGTGATAATTGGCCCGCAGGGAGCATAACGGCCCAAGGGCCGTTTGCGAACTGGGGCCGATTAGATTGATCACTGCCCGGCCCGGCTCAGCCATGTATAAACGTCTATTATATCTAGCTTACTTTAATACTTAATTATAAATAGGCACAGGTTTCGAGTCTTACAATCATACTTCTTTGGTCCTTCACTAAAATTTATGAAGAACCAGCTTTCCGTACTTATATATTCATTGAATTCATTACGCAAATTATGACGTATCTCATGTGTCGTAATTTAAATGACGACACTAGCTAGATGCTTTGGATTTAAGGACAACAATAATTCTTACTTGGAGGGTTTTTATTTAAGTTAAATATTTTTTAAGCATCGAACGATTAGTGTGTGTGTGTTTGCGGTGGATTATTATAATATTGTGAATGTAAATAATAGTGTTGGGATATAAAACTGGAATGAAATTGGTAAGACTGCATTATCGATTTCGTTAAAATGTCGAATGTATACGAATAACGCGATATTTTGTTGAACATTTGATGGATTAGATTCTAAATTTAAGAAATGTGTCAGTGAATTGTTCTTTAACTGTTCGAAGGAAATCAATGTTGAATTAAAAGGGTAATTGCTTTGATGAATAAGTCGTTCTTTTGTCAGTCAATCAAAGAATGTCTATCCACAAAGAATTACCTGCTTACACCCTGTGCTTTAAAGGGGCCTTTTCACAGATTTTGGCATGTTTTGAAGTTTGTCATAAAATGCTTTATATTGATAAATGTAAACATTGGATCTAAAAAGCTCCTGTAAAAAAACAAGAATAATTTTTTTTTTTAAAGTAGACCGCATCAGGGCTTGATCCAGTGACCCCCGGAATCCTGGAGCAAAAACCAATTAGACCGCTCGGCCATCCTGCCAAGTATGTACGAAAGACGGATTTTATACTTTATATAAGCAATCTTCGTAGTTTCACAAAATTAAACGACAACAACAGAACTCTCCAAATTATTCAATCGTTTCGCGTTGCAACGCTTTATAATTTTCATTTTTTAAATCGTCAAAACATGCATATAATGGCTATATTAGACCATGGTCAATGTTCAGTATTACTGTTTCCTCACAAATATCATAACTAAAACGAAAAATTTGCGAATCTGAAACAACTTTTTTCAATTTTGTCAATTTACCAAAACGTAAAAAGATCGCTTTAACATGGAAAAGATGGATGGCGATAAAAAATGTGTCCAGAATTTTAGGTTAACTCTTCATGGAAGCAAATTAAACTTTACGAAAATAAACATGGTTATTACACAACTTCAGTGAGTAGAACAACAACCAGTAGATGTTTTACTTTTTTATGTCAGTAAGTAAAAAGTGTGTAAAAAGAAGAGTTGTTTATAGAGTAAAATTTACAATATTGGCGGGGATAAATGCTGAATCATGCTTCACGCAGTAGTCTACACATTTTGTAAATTTCAAAATGGCAGCCATTTATGTTTTGGGTATTTTACAGTGAGGAAACAAGAATTGTAGTTTGAAAACAACCGTCTGTGTTCTACTTGAGTGTGTAACATTTGGAACAATGATTAAATTTGAATTGAGGCGTATAGCGATATTTTGTTTCGTTACTCTTCTTTTGCGTGGAATTCTTAAGGACTATTTCAGGCTCCGTAAACAGGAAAGATCACAATTAATATTACTACGCAATGTTAGATTCAGTTAATTTAATGTGTTTTTGCTTTCATTATATCAATTAAAGACTTCTATTTTGATTGCATCAGGAATCAAAGTACTGACAGTACTGGTGTGACGATGCTTTTGAAGATGATTGATATAGACGCATCTATTTAAGTTTATCTACATCACCACAATTGTGTCTGTGGGTATGAAAATTTTGGGTAGGAACAAAATGGGTACGAAAATTTTGGGTACAAAAATTATGCTGAAAAAAAAATTGGGTACGAAAAAAGATTTGGTTACGAAAAAAAATTGGGTTGGAAAAAAATTGGGTACGAAAAAAATTTGGGTACGAGCAACAATTTGGGTATGAAAAAAATGGGTACGAACAATATTGGGTACGAAAAATGTAGGGTACAAAAAACAAGAGATGTGTTCGTAAGAAACACAATGCCCCCTATTGCGCTGCTTTGAATTATTTTTTTTGCCCTTTGACCTTGAAGGATTACCTTGACCTTGAACTTCCACCACTCAAAATGTGCAGCTTCATGGGAACGCCGCTTTGATTATTTTTTTACCTTTGACCTTAAAGGACGACCTTGACCTTGAACTTCCACCACTCAAAATGCGCAGCTTCATGAGATACACATGCATGCCAAATATCAAGTTTCTATCTTCAATAATGCAAAAGTTATGGCTAACGTTAAAGTTTTTTTTCTGACGGACAGACAGACTGACATACAAATGTACACACTGACATACTGACTGACGGACAGTTCAACTGCTATATGCTACCGGGGGCATAAAAATTGGGGGTACGGGGAAGTAGTACCCATGGGGAACTTGATCCATTCAGCGAAACTGGGAGGTGGGTTACATTCTCGATCAAATATACCGGTAACAAGAAATATCTTTAAAAAGATATTTAACGTGTATTTTCTGTACCACTTATCTTAAAAAAAACGTTCTGTTACAGTAAAACCTATGTGGGTTATAACATTACGTTTCAGCATATAAATTCAAATCTTGACCTGCTCTTTAATTACACCATGCTATTTAATTTCACATGTATATCATACCGAACTTTAAATTAATTTTGTTGTTTCTTTTTCTAAGTTAATGATGCTATGTGTACGGACGTGATTTCACATGCCCGTGTGCATGAACATATAATTTTTCTCTTTTGATTATTTTTTTTCTCTTATTCAATAAGCTTAGGCATGTTTGTTTGTTAAGTACGACAATAATTTCATGATGATTCTCGAAAGTAGGTATGAGCACATAGTCGTAAGAGCACTTGAATACGTGAGTTCGCCCATGAACACATGGTAAGGTTAACTAAATCTCCGCAATATGACCTAATATGTGTTTAAAACAGCAAACAATATCCAACAAACGATTGGATTATCAAACATAGTATTTGCACTGATGTGGCTCTGTAATTTTTGTTTGAAAAGTTTATTAAATATGCAAAATGAGAAAGCACGCACAAGAGCGAGTTTTACACATGTTATACGGCTATTATGCTATTATGCTATTTATATACCATAATCGCTACAACGTTTACATATGGCAGGTTCTAAATAATTCGTTTTCTTACACTCATGATCGCGTTGAAAGTTAATTATACACATTTTAATTCGCAATTTATTTACTGAATCACACCAAATGTCAAATACAATACAGAAAATGCATAGTTGTTTCATCTATAAACATATAATGGATTAAATATAGGGCCTAACTGATTTAAAATTAACATTTTCAAAATATTATTAAATCTTTTTCCTAGAATATGCTGTCCTATTTATAGCTGAGCTTCCTATACCTTTATCAATGATAATCAGCGAGGTATGCCGATAAGAAAACTCGAGCTATCTCAATCGGACTGGCTCGGTCTTTTACATACAATGTAGGTCGCCATTGTGAAGAGTTTTTTCATGGTATGATAACTTCGCAGCATCGCCAATAAATTAAATAAAAAAACATTGTAGGATAAATAGAACAAGGGACAAAATTGTCACAAAACCAGGTTTTCATTGTGAAAAAAAATCTGATAAAGGGAGACAACTCAAACTGAACAAACAAAATTAACCCCCTTTGTAAGTTTGTTTTAAAATAAATCTATTTTTAGTCGTGGCGACCTTGACATTGGAGATATTGACGTGATTCTTTCGTGCGACACACCGTCCCATGATGGTGAACAAATGTGCCAAATGATTTTAGAATCTCATAATGAATGACATAGTTATAGCCCAGACAAGCTCATTTATGGCTATTTTTTACCTTTGAACTCAAAGTGTGACCTTGACCTTGGAGATATTGACGTAATTTTTTCACGCGACACACCGTCTAATGATGGTTAACAAATGTGCCAAATGATTTTAAAATCTCACAATGAACGACAAAGTTATGGCCCGGACAAGCTTGTTCCGCCCGCCCGCCAGCCAGCCCGCCAGCCAGCCCGCCAGCCAGCCAGCCAGCCAGCCCGCCCGCATTCGCCAATCTAATAACCAGTTTTTTCCTTCGGAAAACCTGGTTAATAATATGTTAGTGTGATTGTGTACTTAAATGTATCCCACTCGTCTCAGGAAGGCTTACAAGGCTGGGCAAGCCTCGCCATGTAAACCTTTTTTCACTCGTGGGATAAATATAAGTACACAATCACACTAATATAGTATTCTCTATATACCATCATGAACAATGTTGATCTGTTTGCTCTTCTTGATTTCCTCCTCTTCCAAGAAGAACCCTGCCCCAGTGTCTATCTCCTTAGGAGGACCCTTCACCCTGTTTCTGAAATGCAAATGTGTCGCGTTCTGAGAAAACTGGACATAATGCATGTGCGTAAAGTGTCGTCCCAGATTAGCCTGTGCAGTCCCCCCATATGGGCTGTCCGTTGTAGTGGCAGCCATTGTGTGAATACGATTTTTGTCACTGTGACCTTGACCTTTGAACTAGTGACCTGAAAATCAACAGGGGTCATCTGCAGGTCACATTCAATGTACCTATGAAGTGTCATGATCCCCGGCAAAAGCGTTCTTGAGTTATCATCCGAAAATCATTTTACTATTTCGGGTCACCGTGACCTTGACCTTTGACCTTGTGACCTCAAAATCAATAGGGGTCATCTGCAAGTCATGATCAATCTACCTATGAAGTGTCATGATCCTAGGCGTATGCGTTCTTGAGTTATCATCCGGAAACCATTTTACTATTTCGGGTCACCGTGACCTTGACCTTTGACCTAGTGACCTCAAAATCAATAGGGGTCATCTGCAAGTCATGATCAATCTACCCATGAAGTTTCATGATCCTAGGCGTATGCGTTCTTGAGGTATCATTCAAAAACCATTTTACTATTTCTGGTCACCATGACCTTGACCTTTGACCTAGTGACCTCAAAATCAATAGGGGTCATCTGCGAGTCATGATCAATGTACCTATGAAGTTTCATGGTCCTAGGCCCAAGCGTTCTTGAGTTATCATCTGACAACCACCTGGTGGACGGACCGACAGACCGACAGACAGACCGACATGAACAAAGCAATATACCCCCTCTTCTTCGAAGGGGGGCATAATAAAAGCGGAAAGTGTCGTCCCTGATTAGCCTGTGCGGACTGCACAGGCTAATCTGGGACAACATTTTACACACATGCATTAAGCCCAATTTTCACAGAACAAGACACAAATAAAAAGGCCTTATCTGCATCTGCAGAGGCAAACAAGACCTTGTCACAGTAGTTGAATATACCTGCCTTGGACAAAGTATGTTGCAATATGCAGCAAGTTGTTATAGAAATGTTATGGAAAAACAGTTGAAGCCGAATTGACATTGCTTCGGCACATTTGATACTTTATAAGCATCATTTATATTAAAGCAAGTTTTAATATACAATATTATATTAAAAGTAGTACATGCACAACTTTATATCATAAGGAACAATTCTTGCACAATTGAATGTCGCATGTTGAAAAGTATTTTAGTGTAATTAATTTACCCCCCCCTTTTTTTTAACTAATCAAAATGGTCTCTACAACAAGCATGGGTCATGGGAGACACATGCAATCTTTGATTGAGGGCCAAGAAAAAATTAATGAAACAACTTTTGCGAACAAAAATTACTAATAAATAGAAAATGTAGAATAAATTTATTTTCAATAATGAATAAGAATAGAAAAGAAGACTCGAAGAAAATCAACAAAAATGCCTGAAATGCCCAAAGTTGCTCACCTGAGATACAAAGGAACTGACCTGTTCTGTGCAGCCCAAGGTATCATTAGAATGTTCTGACCAAGTTTCATGAAGAATGAACAATAAATGTAACTATTAGAGTGCTAACAATGTTTTGCTATAGCCATGTAAGGAAAAATGCCCCACCCCCTGGTGGTCATGTTTTTCAACCAACCTGAACCATTTTGGAATTCATCCAAGGTATATCATTAAAACAAATCTTCTCACCAAGTTTCATGATGAATGGATAATAACAGTGACTTTTAGAGTGTTAACAAGTTTTAACTATAGCCATATAAGGAACAATGCCCCGCACCCTAGGGGCCATGTTTTTCAACCAACCTGAACCATTTTCGAACTTGTCAAAGATATCATTGGAAAAAATTTCTGAACAAGGTTCATGAAGATTTGGAAAATAAATGTGGACTCTAGAGTGTTAACATGGTTTTATTATAGCCATATATAGCCATTTAAGGGAAAATGCCCCCCACCCCAGCAGCAATGTTTTTCAAGCAACTGAAACCAGTTTCAAACTCCTCCAAGACATCATTGAGACAAATCTCCTGACCATGTTTCAGGATTATCAGACAATAAATATAGCCTCCAGAGTGTTAACAAGGTTTTACAATAGCCATATATGGAAAAATGCCCCACCCCATCGCTGCCATGTTTTTCAATAGACAAGAACCACTTTCGAACACATCCAAGATGTCATTAAAACAAATGTTCTGAGCAGGCCACGTTTTTTTCTGCAAACCCGAACTTTTTGGAACTTTTCCAAGATATTGTTTGGACAAATCTTCTACAAGTTTCACGAAGATCGACAACATATGTGGACTCTAGAGTGTTAACAAGGTTGTACTATAGCCATACAAGAAAAAATGTCCTGCCCCCTCAACGGAAATGTTTTTCAACCAACCTGAACCATTTTCAAACTCATTCAATAAATAATTCAAACAAGTGTTATAACCAAGTTTTATGAAGATCAAAAAATAAATGTAGACTCTAGAGTATTTACTATAGCCATATAAAGCCATAATTAGGAAAAATGCCCCGCCCTCTGGCAGCCATGTTTTTAAAGCAACTGAAACAATTTTCAAACTCTTCCAAGAAATCATTGGGACAAATCTTCTGACCAAGTTTCATGATGATCGGACCATAAATGTAGCCTCCAGAGTGTTAGCAAGGTTTTAGTTTTACTATAGCCATATAAGGAAAAATGCCCTGCCCCCACACAGCCATGTATTTCAACAAACCAAAACCATTTTCGAACTTGTCCAAGATATCATTGAACAGGGGTTTTTCTGCCTATTTTGGGAAAAGGAGTCTGACCAAATTGCGAATTTTTTATCGACAAAATTGTCCATTTTGGGAATTTTTGCTTCGATGAAACAGCTCATTTTGGGAAAACATTGTGAATTTATCATGCTTAAATAAGTCAGAGGTTTAACAAATTATTTGTTTTTATCTGTTATTTTGACATTTAATGCAGGTAAGCATCAGATGAGTCAGTTTGGTTTGTGTGAATGTGCTGTGAAATGGGGAGCACAGCAGGTTCATGGTGCTGAATCCTCGCCCAACCACAGCAGTGCTTGTTGGTATGATACACATCAGCTGGACGAGTTGGAACATTAATAATCTAATAATCATAAGTCATAAGACACTTCCTTCTCAAAAAAAATTTATTTTTTTTTTGGAAATTGGGAATTTTTGTTATAATTTTGGTTTGGGATCAGGTCCGTTTGTATTGAGAATGCCTCCGTTTTCCGGAGGCGCAGACAGTGCTGAAAAACCCCTGATTGCCACAAATCTTCAGACCAATTTCATGAAGATCTGACAATAAATATGGCCTTTAGAGTGTTAACAAGGCAAATGTTGAGGACGACAGACTAAAGGTGATCACAAAAGCTCACCATAAGCACATTTTGCTCAGGTGTGCTAAAAAGGTATAAAAAATGAAGCAAGATTTGAAAATCACCACTGAAAGTTACCCCAAGGCATCACAAGCATATGGATGTGCCTGTACTCTTGCCTGGCGCAAAAGTAAAGCCTTCTGACGGTTTCGCTCTATCCTGGCCCTCTGTGCTGCTGACAGCTCAGTGCTAGCATCACAGCTGACAGCAGCAACATCAGCATCATTGTTATCAGTGCCTGTGGCACCATCACCATCACTAGTGGCCATGGCTGGAGCAACAGTCACTCATTGAAAGATTGCTCTGAAAATGTTATTGAGTAAGTATTTGCATTTTAAACCCAAACTTTTGAAACAGAGCTTAAGTTAATTATGCCCATTATGCAGGTTTGTTACTCTTAATACAGGTATTAAAGATATGCAAGTTTTAATAACATTTATCGTAAATAATAGCAAAGTGTTATGCTGGAATATTACTTATCATCAAATTCCACGGTAATACTATTTTTAACTACTATAATATCAGTTTTGTTTAATATAATTTAAATGCTAAACAATATACTGTAGTTGCGTCACAGAGATCGGAGAATCAATTTGATGAGTCGAAACTTTAACCCGACTTATAAAGTGCACAAAGACAAAATGTCAAATTTTAACCCGACTTATAAAGTGTACATACACAAAATGTCAAGTTTCAATGCATTTTTAGACCCCAGACGTATGAGTGGGTAGAAGTAATATTGACTGAGTTTTTTTTACGATATATCAATTTTAACCGAAAATAAGATCCGAAATATCAAACACTCACATGTACCACTTCATCATTACATATGATAACTTCGACGAAGGCAGAAATTCATATAGCGACCTATACAATATTTTCCCACTGTAAAATCAGATTAATCATTATAAAATTACCCTTTCTGTCAGTTTATTATTTAACATAGAAAAGTGATTTCATAACCGAGAAACACTTATCGTGGTAAATAATGTAGTAGGGGGAGTAACCCAGTTTGTATTTTAAGTAGCACACCTTTTGCTAAAGTCTAGATCTAGTTTCTTCTATTTCAAAATTTCAAACAGATGGTCTAAACAATTATAAATAGAACGAATTTTATTATCTAAAGCTATTTGCAATCGGCCGCTTTAAGTGTAATGCAATATTTGTGTGTGTGTGTTTATCAGATTTTATTTCCAGGTCCTACTTGCCTCTTCACTACTCCTATAAATCGGTAGATTACGTCTAATTATTTGGACTAGCCTCTTCACGAGGTCTTTGTACAGAACAGAACAGAATAGTTATTTTTGACTTAAGCATGTGAAGCTCATCGTCATTAACATACATATAGATAACAGCATGCGTTGAAGTACACACAAAAACACACATCATTTTAAAGAATAAATAATCTAAATAAACACGAAATAAACATAGTTCGTGAACATATTTCGTGAGAATGGTACATGGATGGGTTTAATACACAGTGGTCACACAATGTTATGCATATAGGTTTACAAATATAGGTATAATTACATATTTCTGACCTTATTTTTTTGTAAAAATGTATTTCTATTTAACACTACATATATATGACATTTTCTCTTATTTTAAAGCATGTTAAACAATACATGGCTAGCTTTCTTAATACAGTTTTGTTTGAGCTATTAAGTAGTTTAATAAACTTGAACATATTTGGCCGGATTCTATAATAGTTCGGAATTAATGCATTCCTAACATCATTATAATAAGGACATTTAAGAACAAAGTGAAATTCATCCTCGATGTCATTAAGGTTACATAATATACATTTGCGTTGATCTCTGTCAATATTCTGGTGTCTGCCCGTTTCTATGGATAATTTGTGAGAGGACAAACGTAATTTTGCAATAATGTTCCTATGTTTTTTGTTGTCAACAATATCAAGATACGATGATCTTTCAAAAACCGGTTTGAGTTCCTTATATAGGATCATTGAGCTACACGACGTCACACTGACATCCCAGTTGGTAATATACTGGTCTCGTAATCTGTTTTTGAATAACGGGATAAAGTGATCATTGTTAACAGATTCGGGGAATAGCTATGGCACGCCTGAACCACAAAAAAGAGAAAAACTAAGTTTAAGTAACTTAAACTTAGTTTTTCACTACTTAAACTCAATTTAAGTAACTTAATTCGAATTAACGCTACTAAATGCATTAAGTAGTTAAGAAGAGTTATTTTCTATTTATGGCACGCCTGAACCACAAAAAAGAGAAAAACTAAGTTTAAGTAACTTAAACTTAGTTTTTCACTACTTAAACTCAATTTAAGTAACTTAATTCGAATTAACGCTACTAAATGCATTAAGTAGTTAAGAAGAGTTATTTTCTATTTATGTGAGAAAAATGAATTAAGCAGAGAAAAACTTAGTTTAACTCGTTAAGTGCGCCCGAACAACAAAAATTGATTTTAATTACCGTTAAGTTACTTAAATTGCATTTAACGCTGCTTAAAATTAATTTAAGTGCTTTCGCATCGTTAATTGTATTTAATTATTACTTAAGTAATAAATTTTTTACTTAAGTTGAATTATTAATTATCGTTAAGTCAAAACTCGCGTCCGAAAATAAGCATATGAAACAAGCGTTTTGATTGGTTGTCAGGTTTGTTAATAAATTCAGGCCCGAGGTCGGAAGAAAAAGATTGCCATGTGGTACGAGCAAAAAATACAGATATTATAAATTTGGATTAGAATCTTAAGTCAGCTAAAATTTGTTTTAGTCTGGAATAACATTCAAAACACCCTTTCATCATCAAATTTTGCTGACAGTCAGTAACTATGCAATAAACATCAAAAACGATCCGTGTTTTGCATCAGAAAATATTATACTGGTCAGGAGGTCCTGTAAGTGTGGTCACCTTACTGGACCTCCAATTGTTTTACCAGTCATGTCCTGAGGTCCTGTGAGTTTGGCTGGGACTGTAAGATATGCATTGCGGTTTAGATCTATTTAAAACAATTTGCCTAACATTTTTTTATACCTTTATCTGGAATTTGGGAATGAATTTAATTTAATCCAGGAAATCGGGAAAGGACTCAAAGGAGCAAAATAATAGGTACAGGATTTCGGGATGGGACTCCCTCCTTACCCCCTTTATGCATGACAGGCCAAAAAGTTTGTTATATTTAGCATTCTACTCACCATAACGATCAACTGAATGACTGCTGTGTTGAGCATGTTGAGTCAAATCAGGGAGACTATCTCTGACTAACACTACTGACTGGATGGTGCTCTTCAGTAAATCCTCTGGGACGGTGTGGTCATTCTCAAGTCTCTGCAAGTTTGTAAGAAGACTGGCGATCTGGGTGCGAGCTGCAGAAACGTCAAGGTTGCCGTTCTGTTTGCCTCTCTGTACATCTCTGAGTGTTATTGAAACTCTTTCAAGAACACTGTCAGCTGTAGGTAAATGCGTGCGTTGTAACCGATCCATTGCAAAATTGTAAATGGCGGTAGAAGAATATCCTTTCCTGTTTACGTTTGTTACGACGTTTCTGATTGGCTTAGGTCTTCCGGATCATTAACTGACCAATCAAAACAATTCGACTTTACAACTTAAGTAAAATTCCTTACTAAAGTTGAATTCGTGTAACTAAAAACATATTTTAAGTAGAAAAACCTATTTTAACGCAACTTAATTGAAAATAGTACAATTGATAGAGAAAATCCTTGTTAAGTTGAATTAATTCAACTTAAGTAAGAAAATTACCATTAAGCACCGTTAATGCATTTTCGGTGTTTTAATTAGCGTTAACGCCGCGGGAACCACAAAAACTACTTAAATTCATTTTAAGCAGCGTTAATTCGAATTAAGTAACTTAAATTGAATTTAAGTAGAGAAAAACCTAGTTTAAGTAACTTAAATTAGTTTTTCTCATTTTTGTGGTTCAGGCGTGCCATATCTATTTATGTGAGAAAAATGAATTAAGCAGAGAAAAACTTAGTTTAACTCGTTAAGTGCGCCCGAACAACAAAAATTGATTTTAATTACCGTTAAGTTACTTAAATTGCATTTAACGCTGCTTAAAATTAATTTAAGTGCTTTCGCATCGTTAATTGTATTTAATTATTACTTAAGTAATAAATTTTTTACTTAAGTTGAATTATTAATTATCGTTAAGTCAAAACTCGCGTCCGAAAATAAGCATATGAAACAAGCGTTTTGATTGGTTGTCAGGTTTGTTAATAAATTCAGGCCCGAGGTCGGAAGAAAAAGATTGCCATGTGGTACGAGCAAAAAATACAGATATTATAAATTTGGATTAGAATCTTAAGTCAGCTAAAAATTTGTTTTAGTCTGGAATAACATTCAAAACACCCTTTCATCATCAAATTTTGCTGACAGTCAGTAACTATGCAATAAACATCAAAAACGATCCGCCCGTCTATATATTTCCGGGTCATATCGCATTTACCTGTAGTAATAACTTGTCTTGTATACGAGTAGTCATACCAGCTTGTATGTAGAAACTGGGACTATATTATATGTCCCAGGTAGAAATTAAAGATTATATCGTGTCACCGAATCCAACTTAATTATATTCTATACATGTAAATTTTGGCTTTGATTTTAGTATTTAAATGGAAAAAAACAGTCTCCAGTATCTCAGTATTGGCAGTGAACTTATAAGTAAACAATCCCAAAAAGTACACATATCAGAAATTACCCAGGTGATATTTTAAGTCTGAGTGCACTATTGTCTTTTAAAATAATTTTAAATGTAAAAAAAGAAAAAAATGTACTGTTAACATATTATTTAGAAACATATCTAACTTAAGTGTTCTGATTTTTCCCCTTTAGAAATAAATAGTTTAGACAGAGACATATATTCAGTATATATTCCCAGTTTAGATATTAATTAAAAGAACTAATGTATGCATTTGTTAAATGTCATTCGTTCTTCCGAAATATTATCCTATATTGTTTGATGAGATTCAAAATAAACCTAATTAAGAATTTAATTGTTGTTTTAGTGCAGCAGTTAACAATTTATATTTTTTTATGAGTGTGTAAATATTGCAATGTTAACAAACGAATCCATTATACAGTATTAAAAATGTCATGAGGATCAGTGATTGCTCCTGTGTTTTTGCAAAATACTCAGACAAAGCAGTGATAAACAATGATACTTTTATATGAAAATGTGTTCAATGATGTGAACTATGCAATGGACTAATTTTCATAGATTTTTTTTGTAAAAAAAGTAGTAAAAAGATAAAAAAGCAAAAATCTCCTTTGTTTGAATACTGAGCTAAAAATAAACATTTCCTTTCATCAGAAGTAATATTGGATCAGTTATTGGATAAGCTGGTAGATAATTAGAGATAATAGGAGATAATTGAGGATAAACTGTGTTTACTCAAACAGCAGGGACTTGTGGCTAATTGATTGCACTGTCAGCTTTTACCTGTCACTACTAACGGTACATACAAAATACATACAAAATAAACTCTAAATACATCTGAATATATATCTAAAACACAAATACCAAAACCTAATCAGATTGTCTATGAGTGCTATGAGTGCTAAAGACTCTACAAAATCATCTAAATACCAGCCAGCTGGTAAAATGGCTGCAAAAGGAAGCGAACGACCTAAACGTAACAATTCAGAGGTAAGCAACGATAGCATCAATGACAGTGCCACCATCAAACTGCAGTTGGACACCATGGAACTGACACTAACAGATCTGCGAGAACAGATGCTTAAAAAAGAGGACATTGAAAAATTAATATCAAGCACAGTAACTAAAATAATGAATGAAATGGAAAAACGAAACGAAGAATTTCTAATGAAAATGAAACAAAATATCCAACTGGAACTTGAAAATAAACTTATTAAAATCACAGAAAATAGCTTGAAGGAAATAACCAAAGAATTTGCTGACCAAATAAAAAGCTTACAATTTGAAAACGAAGCTCTACGAGAAAAACAAGTTGAATTAATAAAAGAACACAAAACAGCAATAGAAAGTATGAACGAACGTATAAATAACAACGCACGGTTAAATGAAGAAAACAGCAAGAGATCCAATCACAATGAACAGTATTCGAGAAAAAACAATATAAAAATTATGGATGTTAAAGAGGACCAATACGAAAACATACCAACTCTCTCGGCAAAAATAACAGCTTTATTTCTACAACAAAATATTGATATCAAGCCAGAACAGATCGTTGCTATGCATCGAATCCCTACTAAAAAGGGGCAGACAAGACCTGTTCTCATAAAGCTCAGGAATAACGACGATAAAAGCGCAGTGATGAGGAAGCGAAAAGAAATGAAGAACGCTGGCCACCGCCTGGTTGATGACGTCACCGCCCTTAATACAGGACTGATGAGCCGACTTCAGCTCCACAAAGACATAGAGTCAACGTGGTTCTTCAATGGCTCTGTGTTCGCGCTAACTAAACGACAAGAGCGCATTAAATTTGACCTGTATGACAATATTGACACAGTGATTCGTGAATTCCGTGAACTCCGTGCCAAGCGTAATTAACACATGTTTCCTCGCCTGAGTGTGATCACTGCATTGATCTAACCTGCCGCTGCTGATCCGGTGAGATGAACCTAGTTTTGTTGTGTTTTTCTTCATTTTTACTCCAACATTATGCATGATATATGTTGATTATGCTTTTTGTAGATAGAAAATTATATAAAATAAATTATATATAAAATAATATATAACTTAAGTTAATGTATATAGAAAATAACATATAATAAATAATATATAAAATAATATATAATTTATTTTGAAAACATTGGTTATGTCATCTCGCTTAATGAATACCATGTATAATATTATTTCTTTTACGAAAAAAAAACACCTACAAAGTCTGATAAGTGTATCGAGCTATGCAGTTAGTCGTGTCTATGTATGTATACACTGATATTTGTTAAATGTGACTGTTATTTGTCTACTCCCAATATCTCTTGCAATATATTTCAATGCAAAGGGAAAAATAACGTTTGATAAATACATGTGTACACCATATGGAAAAAACTCAATATATGTCTTACTTTTCTTAACAAAACCGAACACAATGTAAATCTTTTCTTTAACTCTTACATCGTTCAAATTCAATAGGATTTGTGGGCGTAATTCAAACGCAGTGACTCGTGAAACTGTTAATAATGCGCACTGTTTATATTCTATTTATAGAATAGGATTTTACCACTATTGACCTTAAACTCATATAACCATCTGATGTCCCACTGTTTACATTCTATTTATAGAACAGGTTTTCCATTATTGACCTAACTATGCCACTATGCTTAACACAACTGTTATTAATACATACTGTAAATGCTCATGTCAATAAGACATGCCTTGTGATTGTATAACTCAACCATAGTGTACATACATTTCTTACTATAAGATAAGAAGCAATCCAATAGTTGTTGTCTTTTTCAAATACTTTTGTCCAAGTGTTTATCTTTAATTGTATGAGTATTACTATGATACAATGATATACAGTAACTGTTGTCTTTTTCAAATACTTTTGTTCAACTGTTTATCTTTAATTGTATGAGTACTACTATATTATACAATGATATACAGTAGTGGTTGTCTTTTCCAAATACTTTTGTTCATCTGTTTATCTTTAATTGTATGAGTATAACTCTTATACGATGATATACAATAGTTGTTATCTTTAATTGTATGAGTATAACTGTTATACGTTGAAATACAATAGTTGTTATCTTTTTCAAATACTTTGTCCAACTGTTTATCTTTAATTGTATGAATATTACTATTACACAATGATATACACTATGAATCTTATCCCTGCAAACCATCTATGGTTTTGTTTTCGCATAGGTGGTCGCATATGGGTTTATTCATTCATTGGTGAACATAAAAATATTTGTCTCTTAATAATATTGTACTATATATGTGTGTATAGATAGATATATATATTATATATTTCCCCATAGATCACCTATTCAAATAAATAGGTGATCCTTTTTTGGGGGTAAATTTAATACTAAATAAATACCAATAGCCCTATTTTATAACTTTCTTGACTATAATATGTACTCATGACTAATCAAAGCAAATCTTTCAAATACTTTGTCCAACTGTTTATCTTTAATTGTATGAATATTACTATTACACAATGATATACACTATGAATCTTATCCCTGCAAACCATCTATGGTTTTGTTTTCGCATAGGTGGTCGCATATGGGTTTATTCATTCATTGGTGAACATAAAAATATTTGTCTCTTAATAATATTGTACTATATATGTGTGTATAGATAGATATATATATTATATATTTCCCCATAGATCACCTATTCAAATAAATAGGTGATCCTTTTTTGGGGGTAAATTTAATACTAAATAAATACCAATAGCCCTATTTTATAACTTTCATGACTATAATATGTACTCATGACTAATCAAAGCAAATCTTTAAACAAGATTATTTTATACAATTGTTATTGTAATTACTAAATAATCTTGACAAATGAGAATCCTCAAAATGTGCTATATACAGAATCTTGTTGAGCTGATAAATTTGTGACACAAAATTCATATTAATTTATTGAACTGCTTCAGTAATATTACAGAAATATAATATATATGGTTAATCTGTCATAAGATACACTATGTAATCAATTTCTAACATCTTGAGTGGATGATCTTAAACTTTTACTTTCAAGAAAAGGCTGCACACAATAAAAAAGCTGCAGTTTTTAACTGCCTATGAACTAAGAGATGCCTTGTAAACAGTTTTTTTTTTTCTTTTTTTCTTCTAAACTGAAAGGTACCTTTATACAATTTGTATACTTAAAATACATAAAAACATGTACTATCTGAAATTCAAGGTCATAATCACATAGTGTAATTAGCTATTCTTTTTCATATATGTAACTAAGAACTTGTACAGGTATGGACTTTTTTTGTTTGTATGTGTCTTTTTTCCCTCAATCTGTAGGTAGTAATATTGAGAGGTAAAATATATATTTGCACTGACTTTTCAAACTCTACCCAGATACTGTGTTATGCTCCTTGTATGCTGAGTGACACACCTATTTATTATACACAAGTAGTATGCATAAGCTCATTAGCTTGCTGGTGTTTTCATTTTGTTTGCACTTTGTGCTGTATGCCTGTTTGATTGTTTGAACAAAGATATAATGTATTGTATGCATTGCTGTATGTGTATATGTATTTCCAGAAAAATCAATGTGCTATTTGTTATCATATTTAAAAGGCATGGGATCTGAATTTAGTATTATTAAGCTTAACTATACAAAATGACTAGTGTTCTGAAAATTGTCTCTTTAAATCATAACTTTATGGTACCTTGATATTAAGTGTTATACTTATAATACATAACAATATATTATCTGAGATACAATGCCATAGACACATAGTGTAGTTAGTTAGTTCCTTTTTAACGAGGCAACTAAGAACTTTTACAGGTATGGAAAATTATTGTTTGTGTGTTTGATTTTTTTCCCTCAATCTCTGGATTGTAATACTGAGAGGTTAAATATAACTTACACCGGCTTTGTGTTCTCAAACTCTACCCAGAAATTGTGCTATGTTCTTTGCATACTAAATGACATACTTATTAACAACTTATTGATTACATACAGGAGTATCATTCATAAGCATATTGGCTTGTGCTTATTATTTACATGTTATGTTGTATGATTATATACATGTGTTTTTATGAATAACCTTATTGGCTTGTGCTTCTCTCCAAATGGTATGTAGTACAGTTATATACATGAGTATTATTTACAAGCTCATTGACTAGTGCTTTTTTGTTCACATGTTATGTTGTATAGTTATATACATGAGAATCATTCATAAGCTCATTGGCTTGTGTTTTTTTGGTGTGCACAATTTGTGTTGCATAATTATATACATGAGTATTATGCATAAACACATTGGCTTGTTTTTTTGTTCACATGTTGCTTTTTATGGTTGTTCATATTTTTTATTTTATTTTATTTTTTTCTATGTCTCTACTAGGGACACGTCTTTTATTGTGTTTTCCTCTTACTTGTGTGATTATCTTTTTTTACTTCTTCAAGTCTATGGAATATTTATCTTTTTGTATTCTTAATTTTTGTTTTCTATTTTTGTTTGTATGTATGGACATCTTATGTCCTATAAATGAAACCAACTGGACACATTTTAAAATAAAAATTTACTGGACAAGCACATACAAATTACGATTCACACCACCCTCCACCTACTTAAATGATTAAATTATGTTCTTTAAATGTTAAAGGATTAAACAATAAAGACAAACGCATAAAAATCTTCAAATGGTTAGACGAAAAAAAAAATAGTATATGCCTTTTACAAGAATGTCATTTGACACCTACTTTAGCACAAACCTTAAAAGATGAATGGGACGGAGAAATCTATCTCAGTGGAGAACATACTAATAAACAAGGCATTGCCTTTCTGATAAAAAATAATATAGGTGTCACAGTCGATAACTTTAAGGAAATAATAATTGGCAGACAAGCAAGTATAGATATCAAAATACACGAAACACAAATAACATTAATCAACGTCTACGGCCCTAACATAGACGATTCCACATTTTACGAAACATTACAATCCTTTATAATAAATAACCAAGATAAAAACATTATAATCGGTGGTGATTTCAATACGGTCCTGAACCCATTAATAGATAAAAAGAATGGAAACCTTTATACTCATACTAAAAATAGAAACATTTTAAACAACATAATTGAAAACTACAATATGATAGACATCTGGCGTACAGTATACCCAAACGAGAGCAAATTCACCTGGCATTCAAACACAAAACCAACAATATTTTGTAGATTAGACTATTTTTTAATATCTGAATCTCTTTGCAACATTATTGACACATGTAAAATAAAACCAGGATTTATGACTGACCACTCTCTAGTTGAACTTAAACTGCACAATATACAACCTGAAAGAGGCCCAGGATACTTTAAAATTAACAACAGCATCTTATTAGATACACAATATCAAACACAAATAAAACAGGAAATATTAAATACAGTCCAAAATAATAAAGATGCAAACCCAAACACCTTATGGGAAGTAATTAAAGGAAATATACGTAACACAACAATTAGATACACATCATTTAAACAAAAAGAAACACACAAACTTGAAACTGAAACCATCAAAACCATTGAAACACTTGAAAAACATTGCATTAAACAAACACAAATGACACCACCGACATTGAAAATGAAATAACATTAAAAAAACAAATATTAGATGGAATCTATCATACACATCTCAATGGAATAATACTAAGAGCGCGGGCACAGCATGTTGAACACAATGAAAAGAATACAAAATATTTCGCAAACATTGAAAAACGTAGAAGTGAACAAAAAACTGTACACAAATTAGTAGTCAATGGCAAAGATATAACAAACAGAACTCAAATACTAGAAGAACAACGTTTGTTTTTCGAAACCCTCTATAAACGAAAAAATGCTGAAAATAACACTCTTTTTAAAAATACACATCATGCTTTAAACCAGGAAGAAAAAGAACTGTGCGACGGATTGCTTAATGAATATGAATGTGGATTAGCCCTAAAAGAAATGCAAAATAACAAAAGCCCAGGATCTGATGGCATCACAATCGAATTTTATAAAATATTCTGGAATGATATAAAAACACATCTAATTAACTCACTTAACTATTCATTTAACAACGAAAACTTAACTACGCTACAAAAACAAGGTATTATTTCACTTATTCCAAAACCTGGAAAAAACTTAGAATCCTTATCAAACTGGCGCCCGATTAGTTTACTAAACAATGATTACAAAATTGCAACTAAAAGTATAGCAAACAGAATAAAAAAAATATTACCATCAATCATTTCAAAATCTCAATCTGGTTTCATAAAAGGACGTTACATTGGTGAAAACGTTCGTCTTATCCAAGAATGCATAAACTATTTCAACAACTCAAATAATCCTGGTCTAATATTCTTTGCAGACTTTGAAAAGGCATTCGATTCGCTTGATCATTCATTTATGTTCTCTTGCTTAGAAAATATGAACTTTGGTGAAAGTCTCATTCAATGGGTCAAACTATTCTATACCGATATTAACAGTATAATCATCAACAATGGCTTCTTTTCAAACAGTTTTAACATCGAACGAGGGGTTCGACAAGGATGTCCACTCTCATCATCGCTATTTATTATTTGCATAGAGTATCTATCACATCACATCCAATCAAATGAACACATAAAAGGCATATCACTAGAACCTGACGAAGAAATCAAACAATCCCTATTTGCTGATGATGCAACTTATTTTTTAAATAACAATAGCGATTCTTTCCATAACCTCATAGAGTCGCTAACCATTTACGGAATGACATCGGGTCTTAAGCTAAACAAAAGTAAATGTACTGTGCTACGAGTAGGTAAATTAAAACAAAGTAATGTTCAATATAAAAAAGAAATGAAATTTAATTGGACATCCGATGAAGCCACAACGTTAGGAATTACATTCACAAATAATGAAAAGGATACAGTTCTTAAAAACATAATACCTAAATTACAGAATTTTAAAAACTGCTTAAAATCATGGCATCATCGTAAACTTACACTAATCGGAAAAAAACACAGTACTGAAAACGTTTGCACTTCCTAAATTAATATATGTATTAACAGTTCTCCCAAATCCACCAAGTGATGTTATTAACGATATAAAATCAGCAATATTCAATTTCATATGGGACGGTAAGCCTGATAAAATAAAAAGAACTCAGTTAATTCAATCTGTAGAAAATGGAGGTATCCAATTAACGAACATTGAATCATTCTTGAATGCAATCAAATGCAGCTGGGTTAAACGATACCTAGATAATACCAATACGAGTAAATGGAAATTATTCTACCAGAAAATCCTAAAAAAATATGGTGACTCCTTACTCTTTGAATGTAACATCAGCAATAATATCTTACATGAAATTGCAAACGAAAACATATTTCTGTCTGATGTTCTATCAGCGTGGAGTGATGTCACTCATAACTTAGAGACCCAAACCAGCAGTAAAACAATTTTATGGAACAATAAAGACATAACTTCAAACAATAAGACGTTTTTCTATAAAGACTGGTTTGAACGAAGCATTAAATATGTCGACCAATTATATGACTACAGAATTAAGGATTTCTACTCTTTTGATAATATATGCTACATATACGGAATACCTTCAAATAATTTTTTGAAGTACTACACACTTATCAAAAGCATACCCATACATATTAAATCGGAAACCAATACAAATAATACACCATGTACTCAAACAACATTTGTAGAAAACATACTTGGAAGAAAAAACAAAACAAATAAAATATTTTACACACTACAAATTAAAAACCCTACAGAAAACTCCAAAATCCAAAATAAATGGCAAGTTCTTTTTGGAGAAAATGAACTTAATTGGAAACACATATTTACCATGCCATATAAAGCAACTATCGAAAGCACACTGAGAAATTTTCAATATAAATACATCCATAGAATTATAGCTACAAATAAATATCTTTTTAAATGTAAATTATCTAACTCAAATCTGTGTGACTTCTGCAGTGAAAACATTGAAACTATAGAACATCTTTTTTGGGAGTGCAAACACATCCAGCCTATTTGGAATCAATTAATATCTTTTCTTGAACAACATCAACTAAACGTTAAACTATCTCTCTTAAATGTAAGTTTCGGAATTAACTCATTGAAATCAATAGACTGTAATAATATTGTGAATTTTATGGTTATATTAATGAAATATTTTATCTTAAACATGAAGTACAAAAAACAAGTACCAAATTTTAATTGTTTTGTCCATAGTCTTAAACTAAAAATTCAAATTGAGAAAGAAATAGCCCTCAGTAATGACACATTACACATCTTTGAACAAAAATGGAATCGGATTAAATTCTCATAATGTTTTGTCCACTTATATACATTTCACTCTAATGTTAGTCTATCTCTCTAAAATAGTTTGTTTATTTTTTTTTATTCTTATTTTTTCAGTCAGACAAGATCATTGTGAATATACAACAAAACACACAAGTCCAGTATCTTTTCTTTCAACTTTATACAATTCATCATATTTCATAACTATTCCTCTGTTGTTCTTTTCTTTTCTCTCAAAAAAAAATAAATATATATTAGCATATCTTGTATAACATGTCTGAACTATATTGCTTTGTACAATCACTATGTTGTATGATCATATACATGTTTACATTGTATGTATGATATTGAATAAAAAAAAAAAAAAAATCAGTGATTGCTCGTTAATTGTCTTTCATATCCTGTATTTGTTATTTCAGTTCCCTTTTTAAAAACAACCAACATTTTGTTGTTGTTTTAACAGTATTGGTAATTGTCTAGTTAATTGAAGGGTACCCCTTGATTACACATGGGTTGTTTTCTTAAAAAGAAGGCCATATGACATTCCACAAGCTAAGTCATAGTATGGCTTCATCTTTTTCTTATAAATAAACCACCACTCAATTGCTTGATCATAATTATCCTGAATTCAAGATGTCAGTTGGTAAGTAGCAATTTTATTTTTTGGGTGTTTTAGTTTTGTCAAAATTTAGTCAATAACATCACTTAAGCCATAACGCTTCGATAAAATGATTAAGCAGATATATATTATGTTAGTATGCAAGTGGAAAGATATTATATGGGATCAGTTACATAGAGACCACACTCCATCCAAGAGAAAAACAGGGAATTTCAAAAAATAGTGGTCTCCACAAGTCATCCAACAAGTCCTTGTGTGAAAAAAACAGCTAAAAGATGCTGTAATATGGTTATGGGTTAACACTGCTTGTAATTTTCCTGCATGAGAGCTTTTGATAATCATAGTCACATGTTGTTGTTTTTTTTGTGTAATGGAATCCTAAAGGAATCCTTTGAATGAAAATAGAATCTTGATCAAAATTGCTTTTATACAGTGAGTTTCATGACCTTTAATAGTTGCCAACAATGTTGAAGAAACTTATTCAAATATTAATGACTTTGAAGTTTCTGACAATCCCTTTAATGAAATAAAATAAATTTAAATAGAAAATTCATATTCGTATTAAAAAAAATAAAAACATTTATGCAAAGACAGTGTTTTAACACCCTCGACTACCATCATATGGTATCAGACTCAATTTATAAATGAATTAGTGAAGAATAAACATGATCAATGATAGTTCCATAAAACTTAAGTCAGGAGTAAAGGTAGGAGAACATTTTTGAGAAGTTTAAGACCCGGGAAATAGCTTAATTTCATATAAATGATCACACATTGGAAGGTATAAGAATATTCCAGGGGGGGGGGGGGGGGGACCAATTCAGGAAATTTTGCACATTTTGATAAATTGATGTTAAAATCAAGTTAATACTTGATAGCAAACAAAACTTGAATTTAGGACTAAATCATTTTTTGGAAACGACAATATTGCATCCTTACTTGAGTCAATTTAAAGGTTTCTACAACTCAAATGTATTTTATCTCCAGGATCTCAACTTTTGACAGCAATTTTTTATTTGATTTTTATAGCAATTTATGTTAGAACTGTGATAGGTCCATGCAAGTCCAAAATTTTACAAATATCACAATATTGTAAAATATGTCTTTTATGCTGTACAAGCTGTATGTATTTTTGTACTTCCTTGACCTGTATGGATGTTACTTTGCACTTTTATCTATTAAAGAAAAAACTGGGGAAGGGGGGGAGGGAATAGTTAGATGTTCATGTAAAATTTCTGCCTTGCATATGCTCTCAACGTTTTCAGTGAATATTCCTATTTTAAAAACAACTAAGTTTATACAAGAGAAAATATACCTGTGTTGATTTATGCATTTTGCTTTGAATTTGCCCCTCCATGAAAAATAATTTTGGTATAGGCCTAAAATAAAATTAAGTTTGTTTGCCCTCCTCCGACCTACCCACCAAAATTGCCCCCCTACTCATAAAATTTTATTGCAAAGTTCTTACACAAATTTTATTTCTTTGATTTTTTTCATGTTTTAAACAGTTTTCTTTCAAATTAAAATTAAAAATTGAAAAAAATAAAGCATTACACATTCCATTTAAGAATTAAAAAAAAAAAAAAAAAAAAATCCTGCCTGCCGGGTCTGATTTTTTTGTCCATGTTAGGGGAAACCAACAATCATTTTTCTTTGGCCTTAGATAAGACAGGAAATGGGGAGGTATAATATTGTGAAATATAGTGGTGCCAGAATAACATTTCAAGTCAGGCTTCATCCGTGACGGGCAACACGTGAATGGGAGTGGATCAACCTGTTTGTACTGATTAAAATACGGGGTTTCTGAGAAACACCTGGTTAAAAATTGTTTTTTTTCCAGCTTTAATATATAATACAAGAGGACCCCATGTATTCCTACCTGGACAGCCTTTGAAAACAGACTATACATGAACATGCACGAAAATATCATAAACAGTATATCCATGGCGAGGGGAAGGCTTTTCATGGGGACTCAAGGATGAAGCAATTTTAACTCCGGGATATTGGGAATGTCGTTAAATTTCTTAAGGAATTAAGGAAAAATGTTATCAAGAATCTGGATTCCTATCCAGAATTTGGAAATTTTTTCAAATTTTACATCAGAATTATAAAATAAACACACAAGTTTCTTGTGAGAATTTAAAAACAGAAAATTTGATGTGAATAAAAACTTAAGATCAGTCCCAGCCAAACTCAATTTATTTTTACTGGACAGGAGGTCCTGTAATATCAAAACTTTTACAGGACCTTAAAATTTTTTACTGGACGGTCCTTTATTTATGTTTTGCATCAGAAAATTTTATACTGGTCAGGAGGTCCTGTAAGTGTGGTCACCTTACTGGACCTCCAATTTTTTTACCAGTCATGTCCTGAGGTCCTGTGAGTTTGGCTGGGACTGTAAGATATGCATTGCGGTTTAGATCTATTTAAAACAATTTGCCTAACATTTTTTTTATACCTTTATCTGGAATTTGGGAATGAATTTAATTTAATCCAGGAAATCGGGAAAGGACTCAAAGGAGCAAAATAATAGGTACAGGATTTCGGGATGGGACTCCCTCCTTACCCCCTTTATGCATGACAGGCCAAAAAGTTTGTTATATTTAGCATTCTACTCACCATAACGATCAACTGAATGACTGCTGTGTTGAGCATGTTGAGTCAAATCAGGGAGACTATCTCTGACTAACACTACTGACTGGATGGTGCTCTTCAGTAAATCATCTGGGACGGTGTGGTCATTCTCAAGTCTCTGCAAGTTTGTAAGAAGACTGGCGATCTGGGTGCGAGCTGCAGAAACGTCAAGGTTGCCGTTCTGTTTGCCTCTCTGTACATCTCTGAGTGTTATTGAAACTCTTTCAAGAACACTGTCAGCTGTAGGTAAATGCGTGCGTTGTAACCGATCCATTGCAAAATTGTAAATGGCGGTAGAAGAATATCCTTTCCTGTTTACGTTTGTTACGACGTTTCTGATTGGCTTAGGTCTTCCGGATCATTAACTGACCAATCAAAACAATTCGACTTTACAACTTAAGTAAAATTCCTTACTAAAGTTGAATTCGTGTAACTAAAAACATATTTTAAGTAGAAAAACCTATTTTAACGCAACTTAATTGAAAATAGTACAATTGATAGAGAAAATCCTTGTTAAGTTGAATTAATTCAACTTAAGTAAGAAAATTACCATTAAGCACCGTTAATGCATTTTCGGTGTTTTAATTAGCGTTAACGCCGCGGGAACCACAAAAACTACTTAAATTCATTTTAAGCAGCGTTAATTCGAATTAAGTAACTTAAATTGAATTTAAGTAGAGAAAAACCTAGTTTAAGTAACTTAAACTTAGTTTTTCTCATTTTTGTGGTTCAGGCGTGCCATAAATAGCCATACATCGGTGAAACCGGTTTGGTTAAGAATCGCGGTGTCTATACCACGTGACTTTTCAAGATCTGTGTGGGGAGTTAAATGTCAACAAAAGCACGACAAAGGTTACATTTCTAAGGATAACTTTTTTAATATGTCATCATTTTCAATGGGATAAAGTGGAGAGCCCGCTCATTCATGAGATTTTTCTATAGATATCATGATTTTGTAAAACAAATGAATATTTTTTCAGTAAAGTGCAACCGCGCGTTTGAACGGTTAGAAAAAGGTAGGATCAGTGTGGGGATATTATTTTATTATGACACAGAAACATCACCTCTCGTGAAATAAAGCAATAAACTTTATGGGCGGAGCTTACACTATGTCATTTTGCATTCTTTTTTCAGGTTTCTTTCATATATTTATGAAAACAAAATCAAGAAAAATATGCTAACAGTAATATGATCTGTGTGGTATACGTGTTTAGAAGGATCTGTGTGGTATCCGTGTTTATACAATTTACGGATAAATTGAGATAATAACGACAATATATATATTTTTAAATTAATTTCAATTATTCCAATACAACAATTACTACAACTACTACTTTTACTACTACTTCTGCTACTACTACTACTACTACTACTGCTACTACTACTACTACTACTACTACTACTACTACTACTACTACTACTACTACTACTACTACTACTACTACTACTAGTAGTAGTAGTAGTAATAGTAGTAGTAGTATATCTATTATTATTATTTAAAAATTCATTCATTTCAGTAATCACCTATTTGGCACTAGTGAGCGGACAAGGGTTAAGGGAAGAAAAAATATAGAAAACAGTTTCACGAGACAGGAATGCTATACAGAACACAGGTGGTTAGCGTGTGGCTATGATATTAATTAGTGAAAACATCATTTTGAATGATAAATAATCATATTATAACGAAAAATTAACTTTTCTGAAAAAAAAAATTTCACTATCAAATATATATATAACAAGGTATGCAACTCAAAATCACCCCAAAACGGGGTGCATCGCTTTGAACAGCCATATCTTCATCAATTGTGCAGCGATTTTCACGATCTCGGTCTTATTCAACGCAGAAATGAATTTCCTTTCTGGAAATGTATATGTCTTGCAATATTTTTACAAATGCTGGGTCAACTTTTAAGAAATAACACGATACACAACACGCATGACCCAGTTGACAGTGATCATGTATTCTTTATGAATGAAATCTCCAGTTGTAAAGACACACCTCCGCATTGGACCAATGAAATCACTCGTATGTTTAAAATGTCAGTTAGTTGAAATGTATGTAAACAAAGGTTTCAAACGGCGCTGGGCAGTTAGTCTTGATGCAGAATGTAACGACAAGAACGGTAATAATGTTTTTTCATACGTTTTATTGAATTATGGTATCGAACTACATGAACTTTGTAGGGAAGTTGCCCTTTACTCCGTGAAGATTTCAGTCTTAAAGACAGCATGATCACTGTCAACTGGGTCATGCGTGTTGTGTATCGTGTTATTTCTTAAAAGTTGACCCAGCATTTGTTAAAATATTGCAAGACATATACATTTCCAGAAAGGAAATTCATTTCTGCGTTGAATAAGACCGAGATCGTGAAAATCGCTGCAAAATTTATGAAGATATGGCTGTTCAAAGCGATGCACCCCGTTTTGGGCTGATTTTGAGTTGCATACCTTGTTATATATATATTTGATAGTGAAATATTATTTTTGTTCAGAAAAGTTAATTTTTCGTTATAATATGATTATTTATCATTCAAAATGATGTTTTCACTAATTAATATCATAGCCACACGCTAACCACCTGTGATACAGAAGGGGACACTAGGAGTAAGGTGGGAGCGGGCGAGACGAAACGATAGCAAACTGTTGCCAACAATAAGAATGCGGATAGACGAACACAATGGACATTTTAATTCTGACACAAATTCTGCAATATAAATTGTGTCAAATATTACACAGGTTGACAAAAAGCAAAGGCATGTTCTTTCCCGAGTAATACGTATGTTTTAAACTCAAATTTGGAATACAAACTGATAAAACAGAATCCACCAGACGTATTGGCTTGTCATTTTGTTGTTATTTAAAGTTTAAGGTAAACGGTATGTTTATTAAAAACAAAATACTGGTCATAGTAGAAACATATATATATGTGTGTGTTTGTGTGTTTTATTTCATATATGGAATTTATATTATTGCATTAGTTTATTACATAGTTTAGATATTGACAATCATTCGCCATGTGTTGGTGATAATGTCATGTTATAAATTATGTCGTTGTATTCAGTGTAACAAGTGTATGCTTATCTTTAGCGTTAATTATTTTGAAGAGAATATAAAAAGTAAATGAATAAATATTAAATTATATGATTATATATGTACGATTCTCCTCTTGTGTTGTGGATGGATGCACCTCTGAAGAATGTCAAGACGTATTTCGAATTAAGGAGTATTGTATTGTAAACACAACCACATTGCATACATTGTTTACTGTCAATTACCACGACCTAGAGTAATTATAAGCAGGCAGTTAATTATGTAAAGCAATCGTGAAAATCCCTAGTATTAGAAACCCTGGCTGCTTATGATTATCGAACTAGCTCGTGACAGCGGTATTTAAAATTGAAACCAACGAAAAAATCGCAAAACTTTAATCAAGTTATAATTAAAAAATAATCACAGATTCGATAATACAAATCACAGATGCGATATATTAATGAATAACGTAAATCCAAATTATTGCACAATTATTTGAGAATGATTTCAAACACACAAACGAACTAAACGAAACCTAAAAATTAATCAAATTCGGATAACTTTAGAATCATTTTGAAAAGTAAAGTAAAAGTAAAACAACGAATAAAATACCGTAAAACGATAATGAAGTTACACAGACAAACTGTAAACTATTATGATTTTTAATCAGTATTCACGGATTTATGTGAAGTCCTCACGTATCGAGAAAGGTTTGTTCTGCGTTTGTACGTTTTGAAACACTCCTCACTACTGTAACACTTGTCATGCATGTGGGTATTGACGTGCTCTCTGAGGTCATTCTCACTCCTAACTGCCAACCCACACTGGTAACATTTCACCAATCCCTCTTTTTTGCACTTTTCTCTCTAGCCACGAGTAGGTACTTGTTCGCAAAGCTCCTGCCGCACTGTACACACACGTGACTTTGGGGTCCTTTGTTTGTTGAAGCCTTCTAAGATTGTAGGCATCCTGAGAAAAAAACAACATATTTTATTCACGTGACATTTCAATGCGTAAACACGCTATTTCAAAAATGTTAGTATCTGAGGACACGCGTTCGTTAGTTTTAAATTACAAACGATTTGACGATTATTGAGTTATTTCAAAATATATGATAACCTGAAAGATGAGATATATTGTATATTTGTGTTGTTTCAAGAAAATCCGTTCATCTGTTTGTTAGCATAACTGTATAAAAATGTAACTATTTTTAAGGTATTTAATCTTACCTGAAATGCTTTCCCACGGCAGTTATAGTTTCCAGAGTTAGCGTGTCCCCTAATGTGGCGCAATAATCCAGCTCTGGTCTTCGACATTTTTCCGCATTTGGAGCATTGAGCCATACCTTAAAGCAAATATAATATCAAAAATAATATACGATACATTACTTCACCTGACAGTAGTGTTTGGCGCCAAAATAAAAATGGAATTTGATACAATAACATAAAGTGTACACTTATTTAAGGTAAGCATGGACTTGTCATCGATTTAAGATGCTCCAGCGTAAGATTTTAATATTATAATGGGGATTGTACAGCATGCCTGTAAATCATAATTATGTATTAGTTCAACAAGCGGTGCAAGCGTAGTGTATAGCCATTATGTGTTTTACATGCTAGCGCATTTAAAAATCCCGTTTCAATTACATTGTTGACAAGCATTTTTTTAAACAACTAAATAGAACTGAAAAACTTAAAAACAGTATACCACACAGATCAGTTGAAAAACGTATACCACACAGATCATATTACTGTAAGAATAGTTTTCTTGAATTTTGTTTCGTAAATAAATAACAGAAACCTGAAAATGGATGAAAAATGATACAGTGTAAGCTCCGCCCATAAAATTTATTTCTTAATTGCACCAGAGGTGATGTTTTTGTGTAAACAAAAAATAATGTCCCCACACTGATCCCACCCTTTTCTTACCGTTCAAACGCGCGGTTGCACTTTACTGAAAAAATACGTATTTGTTTTATAAAATCATGATACCTATAGAGAATGTCCCGTATTTTCGATGACCAATTGTTAGCATAATTTTTACGTTCAATTTCTAATCTTTGTAAAACTACAACTTGTTTAAGAATACAATTTCCCTGTTTCACAGTATGTAATTTCAAAAAATATTTAACCATCCTGACATATCTGTCGATATGCAAGGGAAATCGACCAACTTCGGCATATAGCGATAGTGAATTTGTTGACATTTTTACGTTCAATAGTCTTTTACAAAATGTACGGTGAACGCGTTCAATATTTTCCGCTTTGATGGATCCCCGAACTTCGCAGTTATAGTTTAAAATGGATGATACATATGCGTCAAATAAATTAAACATGATATTTATGGGTACGTTCATATCTTTCGTTAGGTTGAACAAAGAATGCATCGCTTTTAATGCTTTGCCATAAAGTGTATTTGTTGCGGGCACGAACGATCCGCCACTTGACATCACAATTCCAAGGTAATTAAAATTATTCACAATTTCTAGTTCTTGACCTTTATAAGTCCATTTGAATGCTTTACTGATTGAACCCCCTTTTCGGAATACCATGACCTTTGTTTTTTCAATGTTAACTGTTAAATTCCATTTATCGCAGTAGGCTTCTAAATTGTATAATGACTCTTGAAGACCCTCTTGTGTTTCAGAAAATAAAACCGCGTCGTCTGCGAATAATAAAAGATAGATAGATATTTGTTCTAATGTTATGCCGGCGTTTATTCCATTCTGCAGACTTAATTCGATGTCATTAATAAAGAGTGAAAACAATATGGGCGAGGTTATCTCCACCGAAATAGACCAACGTTACTATTGAATATGTCTGACAGTGAACCCATGTGTTTAACCTGTAATTTGACTTCATTTGTAGCCCATTGTACATATTGTATAAATTCAGGTCGGGCTACAAACACAGGTGGTTAGCGTGTGGCTATGATATTAATTAGTGAAAACATCATTTTGAATGATAAATAATCATATTATAACGAAAAATTAACTTTTCTGAAAAAAAAATTCACTATCAAATATAATATATAACTATAGGCTATTTGATAGTGAATTTTATGTATACATGAAATAACATCTTAAAAGTTAATTTACGTTGCCACCACATCTTAAAGTTGATGTAATGACATTAATTACAACATATTGTGTAAATTTGAACATTTGCGGACCATACGGAACATGTCAGAATTAATATTCATTTCGTATTCCACTCCTTGAATATTTTAATTAATACATTTAATAAAATATAAAAGTTGATGTAATTACATTAATGAAAACATACTTGTTTAAATTTGAACATGTGGTCCATACGGCTAAAAATTTCGGACCATGCGAAACATGTCAGAATTAATATTGATTTCGTGTTCCACTCCTTCAATATTGTATTAATACATTTAATAACGTATTAAAGTTGATGTAATGACTTTAATGACAACATACTCGTTTAAATTTGAACATTTGCGGACCGTACGGAACATATAGAAGAATTACTATGCATTTCGTGTTCCACTCCTTCAATATATCGGGATTTTCCGCGCATGCGCACTGACTGGTTGGCTAAACACTGGTTACAGTAACGTAAAACATGTATACATGTCAATAAAACGATACAAAAATCCGAAATAAACTCTTCCAAATATTGCAAAAATATAGAATTTAGTACCAATAAATGTATATTCATAAATATAATTTCCTCTGTATAAAAATACGAAGTAGTTATTAACAGCAGAGTAAACGTGGTCGGAAGACTAAAAACTGGGAATCCCACAAAACAAAACAACAAATATTCTTTCGTATTCTTTGTGATAGTAAGATTTTGATAAATTATATTTCAAAGATAATAACACATACATTAATCAGGGCCGTACCCAGGATTTTTTGACTGGGGGGGCCCAACCGGTAAGGGTTTGGGAGGGTTCCCCCCTCCCTATATATATACTTTTTTAATTTGGCACTTTGCAAGGTGAATTTTAATGCTTATAAAAACGGTATTTTGTGATACGAATTAATGGAATATAACAAGTAAATCAGCAAATTTCGGAAGTCTTAAGCTTTAAACATTGGTGTGAATTCACAACAATATTAAAAGTTTTAGATTTCCGAAACTTACAGGTTTAAACTGACGATTATCCACATCAACTCTCGTATTGCTTCCACCATTTTTTTCACAAATCAATAACGTCACAGGTTTTTTCTCTGATTTTTTGGGAAAAACCTTGCCTTTTTTAAGGAGAAAAATTGCGCGAAACGCTTAATTTTTCGGGGAAATAATGAAGTCTTAAATAATCAATTTAACATATTTTACTGTTTTCAAAACAAATTCAAGGCAACGGATAATTTAATTATACAATATTTTTCTACACTGGATCAGGTTAACTTATATAATGAGATCGATTTGTTGTTTCAATTTTCCTTTTTTACCAATGAGCCATTAATAGGTTGACATTACTCAATTCTCGGTACTCAATTATCAATGCGGATTGAAATATTTTAAATACTGAATTCTGCCAAATTCTTTTCTGTTGCTCGGCAAATTTATGAATCTGTTTTTCTTTTCAACAGACATGTTAACTATCTCATCGTAGTCTTTTTCAGTGATTTCCTTGCAAAAATGATAAATACTCAGTTTTAATACCTTTGTCAGTGTTTTTGTTCCGGTTCAAATTCAGGGCCCTATCTCAATGTAAAAAGTATATATTGGGACCTAAAAATTCCCAAGTAAAAGGTTTAAAAAAACAAGTTAACTTTTATAGGGGAAAAATACGTCTAGGGGAAAGGACCTTCTCAATGAAGGAAAAAAAACTGCGTCAGCAATTATCAGACCATAGTCTACAACATCCTGTAGCAGTTGCTTCCATTTGCTGCACTAATCAAAATACATGTTACATCAACCATCGATAGATGAAGCATTCATGATCACAATGGGGGACTGATCGGGGATGTGTGTACAAGGCGATATGAAAACATTGCCTAGGAGTTTATCTCGATTGGCGAGCGCTAATCCCCTTGTTTATCAGGGACAATAAAACATAGCTGCTCTTTTGTTTTGAGGGAAAGTGTATACCCTTGTCAAATAAAAACGCAATTTTTAAGTGCGCTAAATGTGTTTTTTGTTAATATGTGCGTTTTCAGTGTTCAAAAGTGCATTTAAGTGCGTTTTTGTGCGTTTTTTTGCTTTTCAAGTGCGTTAATTTAGTAAAAAAGTGCGTTTTTGTGTGTTTTCTTCATCTGTAAGTGCGCTTTTGATTGTAGATGTGAGCAAAATGTGTGTTTTTTATCTAAGAAGTGCGTCTTTTATTTAGGAAGTGCGTTTTTTGTGTGTTTTCTTCATCTGTAAGTGCGCTTTTGAGTGTAGATGTGAGCAAAATGTGTGTTTTTTTTATCTAAGAAGTGCGTCTTTTATTTAGGAAGTGCGTCTTTTATTTAAGAAGTGTGTTTTAAGATTTACAGATGTGGGTTTTTTCTCACAATTTCTCTAATTTGATGTGCGTCTTTTTTCAGCATAAGTTAGTCTTTTATTTCATAAGTGCGTTTTTATCATATGATCTGTTTTAATCGGATGTATCTAAAAAGACACATGTTTAACACACTTCTTAAAAAGTGCGTCTTTAACAACCGTTTAACAAATATTGTACAGAAATTGAACAAGAAACAAAATTGTTGCAGGCGCTAACAATTTATTTACATCAAATGAATAAACATAGACATATATCTCAGTAACCTGTAATAATATAAGGGACAGTTTGAATAATTACTGGTTGTCCATATTAACCTGTTTAATGTTTACATACTTTATCATACAATTTCAATGCATACCCTATTGCTTACGTTTTAATCTCAAACATTTCTAAAAATTTCCACCTAAATCAGACTGTGGGTAACTAATTAAAAATATTGAAAGTGTCAAAAGTATTATGTGGGCTTGATAGTATCAATTATATTTCCTCAACATAAATAAGTATTTGAACTTTCTTATACTGATATTTATACCCTAATACAATTAATGTCTGCCACATTGACCAGAAACATACATTTTAAAAGGCAATTAAAATAATATTTATGCTATTAATATTATTTGCTAAAACCATTCAGCATGTTATATTTACAATTAAATATAATGTGTTAAGGGTGCTGTGTATTATTCAATAAATATTTTGGAAATGACTGCCTTATCAGTATTTCTCAAATTATGTAATGTTTGGCTTAGACACAGCATGGAATCAGATAAGAGAATAGCCAGTCCCTATCAGTCCTCCATCTAAGCCTAACTAAGGGGTGTCGATATACTTTTGATTTGTTCAGGCACCATCTATTTGAGAAGCACAGATAGGAAGTTATTTTTTGAAAACAAGCAGTATCAGCAACTGACTTTAAGCTAGATTTTAGGTACATGTATCAAGTGAACAACATTAAGACTTATTATTCTAGTGTAAAATGTCTTGAAATACTTTAGCATGAAGTATTGTGTGATGAAAAAATGTGTATTTACTACAATGTGTAAATCAACAATAAGTTTGTTGCAAAGAAGATTAAAAGTGGATGATTAAAGACATATAAAGTGATATGGTCTAGTTCAACAACTGCCTGTATTTTTGGAATACTGAAGAACAGTCTGTTGTAACAGGTTTATATTTTTAATTCTGCATCCCTTTTTTATTTAGTTTATTGAATTAATTATGATCATTATCATATTTATGTATTGTCACTGGGAAATGTAAATGGATGAGTAAATGTAATGCAATTTTAAGGAAAAACAACACCATTTGAATTCTTATGGCTGTATTTTATGGTTATTGTCATCTTAAAGTTATTTATACCTATTTTTGGTCATTAATGAACAGATTTTTTCCCCCATATTAAATGAGAACTTTTAAATTTAAAGGTTAAACCCCATGGTGACCGTGAAATTTACATTGATCAGAAGATCCTTTGGAAAGAATGTGCATCATCGCATCGCCTGCCAAAAAATTAAAGGGAGCAAAAGGGAGACTACCTGATGTATGGACTTGAATACCAGTAGTGCGTTCAGTTACAGCGAACGTTCGCCAATGATGGTTCGTTTGCGATTCGGTCTTATTGAACGATAAGTTCGGCGCGAACGTTTCAAGATGGCGGCTCCCAGAAAATTGATTGCGATGTTGATGGCGGAAATCGCTAATAACACAGAAAGTACTTATCTAACAGATATTTCAAAAATAATAAAACATATAATAATTTGATTATAATTATAAGTGGTGTGGATGCGCTAGTGTTATGTTTCATTAGCGATCAAAATTTAGTGTAAGAGGTGCATTGAATCAGTTATAAAACAAAGCCCTAAAATAGCGCAATACATTACAATCTTCAAATGTAGTTGTAATTTTCTTTTACATTGAATGAATTTTCGTTTCGTTTACATTTAATGAAAATATTAATAAATTTTAGCATTCAAATGGAAAAAAAAAACACCTGCATATTTTGCGAATTGAACTGTCTTTGAATGCACATCTATATTGAAAACTCTTTTGTAGTGATAATGAGGGATACAAATTTGGCATTTTATTATACCATAATCTATACATTTATTTTACCCAAGTATTTTATATCCGTATTATGATCAAACGCGATTGCTTGTTTTCACGATGATGTTTCGAACACTGCAAAAACGCACGATCTTTACACGTTATTACATCGGAGTTTACATTTGCAGGTACCCGTTAAATACGATAATTGTGTAGCAGTAAATTTTTACAATATTTTAAATGTATTTCATTATAAAACACTTAAGTGTTATGTTTAAACTGGTTAATATACATACTTAATAGTTCCTGTTAATCCATTTCGGACAAATGTACGCCTATTTTTTAAATATGTTCAAATGTTTTATTAAAGCAACTGTTAAGTGTTTGGCTTAATATGCCAAGAGATGACACGGAGGTATCATAAATTGTGTTTAATGACCAGACAAATGTGGTTAATGACCCCATACTGAGTCATACAAATATAGGTCCCTGGGTTTATGACACCCTGTTTTCTTAGTAATTGTCTGGACGGTATCCGATCATATCGAGATAATCGGTTTGTGATGAAGGGGCAATTAAACAATGGGTGGTTAAACATGCTGAAATAAGGAGTGTCAAAATAAGTGTGAACAATTAAATAAAAACATTTACATGTATCAAGAGGATTTAGTTTATCTGCAACAAGGTAAGTTTTTACGGACATATAGGTTCAAATAGTTTCTTTATGTTGATTACATAAAATCAATCAAATTGTTGTTTGTTTTCGTCCTTATTTGTGTTCATTCATTGGATTCTATTTAATCTGAAAGAATTTCAATTGCTGAGTATTTTGTTGTTCTTAAAAAGGGTCGCGAATATGATTGAAATCTTATCACGATGCGGATCATCAAACGCAAACAAAAGCAGAATGGCCGCAGTGTTGACGGCCAAAATTTGAGGCTGCGCAAACGCGACGTCATTATCGGAATCCCCAAAACCTCCTATACACTTTGTTTATTGTTCAATTCATTTTTGTACTACAAAAAAAGGAAACAATATCGAAGTTACACTGAACAAATACAACATATTTATTTGTCCGCCATCTTGGTTTCGCTAGCGAACTATAGCGAACTACCTCCCAAGAGGGTTCGCTTCGGTTCGCGAACGTTCGCGGCGAACCGAGCGTTCAGTAGCGAACGTTCGCGACCGTTCGCGAACTATAGCGAACGTTCGCTGTAACTGAACGCACTACAGGTTTTACCCTGCACAAGCTGGCCGACAGCAGAACAGTAGTGCGTTCAGTTACAGCGATCGTTCGCTATAGTTCGCGAACGTTCGCTATTGAACGCTCGGTTCGCAGCGAACGTTCGCGAACCGAAGCGAACCCTCTCGTGAGGTAGTTCGCTAGCGAAACCAAGATGGCGGACATATAAGTTGTCGTTGTTGTTCAGTGTAACTTCGATATTATTTTTTTGTAGTACATAGAATGAATTGAATTATAAACAAAGTGTATAGGAGGTTTTGGGGATTTCGATAATGACGTCAAGTTTGCGCATGCTCCAATTTTGGCCGTCAACACTTCGGCCATTCTGCTATTGTTTGCGTTTGATGAACCGCATCGTGATAAGGTTTCAATCATATTCGCGACCCTTTTTAAGAACAACAAAATACTCATAAATTGAAATTCTTTCAGATTAAATAGAATCCAATGAACGAACACAAATATAAGGACGAAAACAAACAACAAATTGATTGATTTTATGTAATCAACACAAAGAAACTGATTTGAACCTATATGTCTGTAAAAACTTATCTTGTTACAGATTAACTAAATCCTCTTGATACATGTAAATGTTTTATTTAATTGTTCACACCAATGTTGACACTCTTTATTACAGCATTTTTAACCACCCAGTGTTTAATTGCCCCTTTGTTCATCACAAACCGATTATCTCGATATGATCGGATACTGTCCAGACAATTACAAAGAAAACAGGGTGTCATAAACCCAGGGACCTAACGGTATACTTGTATGTCTCTGTATGGGGTCATAAACCGCAGGTGTCTGGTCATTAAACACGATTTATGATACCTCCATGTCATCTCTTGGCATGTTAAGCCAAAAACTTAACAGTTGCTTTAATAAAATATTTGAACATATTTTAAAAAATAGACGTACATTTGTCCGATATGGATGAACATGAACTATTAAGTATATATATATATTAGCCAGTTTACACCAGAGACCTACGTCTCTGTTTAAATATAACTAAAAAGTTTTTAATAATAACAATACATTAAAAATATTGTGGAAATTTACTGCTACACAATTAACGTATTTAACGGCTACCTGCAAATATAACGTTTAAATATCGTGCGTTACTGCAGTGTTCGAAACATCATCGTGAAAACAAGCAATCGCGTTTGATTATAATATGGATATAAAATACTTGGGTAAAATAAATGTATAGATTCATGGTATAATAAAAATGCCAGAATTGTATCGCTCATTATCACTACAAAAGAGTTTTCAATATACATGTTCATTCAAAGACAGTTCAATTCGCAAAATATGCATGTATTTTTTTTTCCATTTGAATGCTAAAATTTATTAATATATTCATTAAATGTAAACGAAACGAAAATTCATTCAATGTAAAAGAAAATTACAATTTCATTTGAAGATTGTAATGTATTGCGCTATTTTAGGGCTTTATTTTATAACTGATTCCATGCACCTCTTACACTAAATTTCGATCGCTAATGAAAAATAACACTATCGCATCCACACCACTTATAATTATAATAAAACTATTATAGGTTTTATTATTTTTGAAATATCTTTTATTTAAGTCTTAATCTTAAAACGAAAACGGGTATTTATAGTTTTTATGAAATTGTCAGTATTACGTCTTCCGACGACCTTTCCTCTGATACAATGTTGTTATTCGCGATTTCCTCCATCAAAATCGCAATCAATTTTCTGGGAGCCGCCATCTTGAAACGTTCGCGCCGAACTTATCGTTCAATAAGAACGAATCGGAAACGAACGATCATTGGCAATTGTTCGCTGTAACTGAACGCACTACAGGAGTGGGAAAACCGCGCCCTCTCCTTGACCAAGAAAAGCTGGATTTGTTTAGAGGTAAAACTATACAGGGTACTGGTTATTGCATTTTAAATGTGTCACACTTCCGACCAGTCCACACAGCAAAATGAGACCACGTATCTTGGTACATTTTCGAACAGTATTTTCTATCAAACGTATTTATTTATGAAAAGCGTTAAGTCACATGTGATCAGGGGATGAAAATTGCAAAATAAACAACCAAAAACAACAAGCAAACAAACTAGGTTTGATTTAAATTTATAATTTTTATAGCAACGAGATTACCATAAAAGCAATATTCAACACTTACATTATAAAATATCTTTCAGGACCTGATCAAATGAGATCATGCATGAGACGCATCGCGCAAAGGCCATGACATTATAATAGTTGCAAAGAAGTTTGACCGGCTGGTGGCAGACGTGGAGAGAAAGATGAGAGCTGCAAAGAAATGCTGACAGGCCTTGATATTGATATGCATCTTTCTTATGTATATAGATGTTCGTGTGTATATACTGTACATGTTATTATAGTATGCTATTATTTTTTGTTTGTTTATATTCATTTCATCAAATTGCCATTGATATTTAATTACTCATGTATGTTTAAAAATGTTGGTGTACATTAAAGTATAAAATTGAATTATCTTGTAATTATTAAAATACACAAATATATATGTTTATATAATTATTGGTTTTTATTGCATATCTGAATTAAAAAAAAACTTTTAACAGCATAAAATTGAATCAACTGTTAAGGCAAAAGATGCACCTTTAACGCACATGTGTGCTTTTTGTGAGTGCGTTTTTTACTGCCATTCATGTGCGTAAATTGTGCGTTTTGTGTGGGTTATAATTGCGTTTAACGTGAGTTAAATGTGCGCTTTTTAAAATAAAAAAGCGCAGTTTTAACAGACTTAAAAGCGAACATTTTACACACATGTGGGCTTTTATGTGGGTTATAACTGCGCTTAAAGTGAGTTAAATGTGCGCTTTTAAATAAAAAGCGCACATTTAACTCGCGAAAAGCGCACGTTTAACGCACATAAAAGCGCACATTTAGTACACATGTGCCCTTTAATGTGGGTTATAACTGCGCTTAAAGCGAGTTAAATGTGCGCTTTTTAAATAAAAAGCGCACATTAAACTCGCGAAAAGCGCACATTTAACCCACTTAAAAGCGCACATTTTACACACATAAATGGCAGTAAAAAGCGCACTTATAAAAAGCGCACGTTTAACAAACATTTAACGCGCATAAAAGCGCACATTTAACACACATGTGCGTTTTTATGTGGGTTATAACTGCGCTTTAAGTGAGTTAAATGTGCGCTTTTAAAATATAAAAGCGCACATTTAACTCACGAAAAGCGCACATTTAATCCACTTAAAAGCGCACATTTTACACACATAAATGGCAGTCAAAAAACGCACTTATAAAAAGCGCACGGTTAACGCGCATAAAGCGCACATTTTACACACACAAATGGCAGTCAAAAACGCACTTATAAAAAGCGCACGTTTAACGCAAATAAAGCGCACATTTATCCACAAAAAGCGCACATTTTCTTGTTTGTTTGTTTTTGTTAAAAACTCACTCGGTAAGAAAAAGCGCACATAAAACGCAGTGCCAATACCGCCACGTTTAACACACGCAAAACGTACTTAAAATGTTCATTTCACACACTTTTTTGAGAAGGGTACTGTGGGCCCTTGCACGAGAGAAAAAAATGCAGTGGGCCGATTATGTAAAAAAAATCATAGCTCGACAGCCAGCTGGGGGGGGCCCGGGTCCCTGAGCCCATGGCCTGGGTACAGGCCTGTTAATTTGAATATAATTATAAGTGGTGTAAATATTGTTATTGTTCATAAGCGAACGAAAGTGTAAGAGGTGCGTTTTAATCAATTATAAAACGAAGACCTAATTTTTAAAAGCGGAATACATTACAATTTGTAAACATTGTAGTTATTTTATTTTCCATTGAATGAACTTTCGTTTCGTTTCCATCGAATGACAATATCATAAAGTTTAGCATACATATGAAAAACAAGAACTGCATGTATTGCAAATTGAACTGTCTTTGTGTGCACTCTCTTTACTGGTGTGAGGAGTGATAACAATCTAGCATTTTATGATAAATAAATCTATATATTAATTTATTTTACGCAAGTATTTTTTACCCATTTGTTGTTTGCTTGTTTCCATGATGTCGTTTCGTACACTACAGGGGAGGCGGAAAACTACAACGGGCGAGGCATGGTATGGTATTGCGCAAGGGGGGGTTAGAGGGTTAGGGTTTGGGTTAGTGTTAGGGGTCGGGTTAGGGTTTGGGTTAGCCTAAACCCAACCCTAACCCTAACCCGACCCCTAATCCTAACCCTTACTCTAACCCTTTTTTGGGGTTATCACCCCTGACCATGCCTCGCCCGTTGTAGTTTACCGCCTCCCACACTACAGTAACGTACAATCATAACACGTAATAGCCGAGTTTACATTTGCCGGTACTCGTTAAATACGTTAATTGTGTAGCAGTGAAATTGCACAACATTTTTTTATTTATAGCTTTTAAAGACTGTATTATTATGATTAAACTGGCTAATATATACACTAGTTCCTGTTAATCCATTTCGGACAAATATCTTCATTTTTTTTAAATATGTCAAAATATTTAATTAAAGTAATGTGTTCTTTGTAATTGTTTGGACAGTATCCGATCATAATGAGCTACTTGGTTTATGATGAACAAAGGTGCAATAAAACACCGGGTTAAAAACGCTGAAACAAATGGTGTCAAATTGGTGTGAATAATTAAATAAAAACAATAACATTTATCAAGAAAATTGATTTAATGTGTAACAAGGTAAGTTTTTACAGGCATTAATGTGCGAATAAGTTACTATATGTTGCGTACATAAAGTCGATCTATTTGCTGTTTGTTTACATCCTTATTTGTGTTCATTAAATTTGATTTATTCTGAAAGAATTTTAATATCTGAGAATGTTTTATCTAAAAAATGGTCTCGAAGATGTGCCAAGAAGAGATTTTTATGTTTACCACATACCGAGCTCGTATATTGTGTTCCACTCCCAAGTTGGTTTATAGTTAAAAACAAATAATAACAACAATATAATCGTTCCAAAAATGCATTTCCGTGCACGCTTATGTTTTATTCAGACATAGTTAGTAATATTATATTTGATATAGTGAATGATTATCAATAAAAACGATGATTATTTCAACCTTCTCTATATGCACTTATATGAATTTCACCTCTTTTTGCCAACCAGTGGGCGGAGTCTTATATTTGCAGGTGCGCGTGACGTCACTCGTCAACTGGTCTTGTAAACAATAGTAATGAGAATTTAAGTCACTTCATGTCGTACTGCTAAGGAAAGAAATTATCATTGTTAATAATGATAATATTACACTTTTAGAAACTTACTTTAACACGAAATGTATTGTAATTTAAATATAGCCGCACCACGTGGTTGAACTCTATTCCGTCATGGCAGTGACTTTTTTTGTCAAATTCTGTATTTTTTGTCAATTTTCAATTTTATTTATTTTTGCTGGCATAAGGCATACTGTTTAAAAACAAAATTATAAGATCGAGTTTCAAAAATATATGTATTTGTAAATCAATTGTTCCGTGACAAAACATATGACATTTGGAAATAAATTGTTTCGTACGTGTTAATGATAATGACTAAATGGATAAAATGATCATCGAAAACATTGCTTGAACGAGATAAACATCAGGTTTATACAAAACAGTTAAATAGCCAATCCTCAACTCTACCACAAGTGTTTACGTTAAAAATATGTATCCATCAACCGCAATAATGGTAATGTTGGTCAATAACATCTACCAGGTGTGCTTATTGTTTCAACGTCCGTGTTTGCGGTTAAATATCTTGGTAAACGTAAAAAAAACACGGATATCGAGCTCTATAAAAAGCTAGTACTGGACTTTTGACAAACATACCAACAAATCGCCGATACTGTAAACTTGGACATTCTAAAAGTAAAAAATGGTCTCTTATATGACATGTCTTCTCGTGATCGTCGCATGCTGTGCACATTCAGGTATGTTTTTTTATATCGCAGAAATTTATATTCTTCGTTGTTAAATTCTTTGAATCAGCTGGACAGAATGTATGCATAATATCAAATAGGATTGCTATGTTATAGTATTTTAATGGTTTGAAGTCAACTGTACTATATCTTTCGAATGCATATCAGTTTTTATTTAGTGGATTGTGCTGATTACCATCGAAGTTCTCACATCCTTTTAATTCGATCAAATGGAACATATTGTATACTTAAACCCTACATAAAATTAAAACGACTATATTTAAAGGAGTTAAATATAAATAACGCTTTGTTACAATTTTAGTTACAATTTTTTATCAAAACTAAGAACAGCGGTCAGTCAAGGGAAATGTCCATATTGACCGTTGTCGACGAGTGACCACTATTCTCGGATCACCACTTTTTAGATGGTTGGTCAGTTGGTAGTATTGCTACGTCGTTGCCACACCAAGTCGTTCGCACACAGTATAAAGCAAAGGCTCATTGCCGATAACTAAGCATGATTACACAAATAATTTCTATTTAATAATAAAGAATAATGTCTTATAAATTGATTTTATTTCGTTGTTGTTTGTTGTTGTTTACTCGTGCATCTCGTTCATTAAGTAAATCCGACATTTCGTATTTAATTAATTGGGATGTGTTTTTAAATAAAGATTGTCATATGTCATTGACGTCACGTCCGAACAATTAGCTATAAAAACAGATTCGCTGACATAAACCGAGAGTACGGCATAACTGTATTGTTCTAATTTTAAGTAAAAGACGCCAAAATCTTATTAAAAATATCAAGTTTGTGATAAAAGTTGCAATTCAATGTATATTTTTCCTGAATAGACGATCACTAATCCTTTTGTCGACTTCTTATAACAACACTCGCCAGCTTAGTTGTTGTTTTTATCCAAATCAGCGATAAAGATCTATTGACTTCGTCACGCGCTCATGCTTTGTCGTTATGAATGCAGCCGATAATTGCTACTTATAAGTTTACGTTTACGGTCACGCGTCACGTTTACATTCTTATTGTTACATGCTCCTGTTTCGTTTTTGTTCTTAATGTTCGCGACTCGAAACGACTGACGCGTGGCCGTTGTTTTCAGTTCAAACATGAATTTCGGAGTTAAATATACTGGCCGTCGACGGTTATGGACAGTTGATCGTTATTCTCAAGTGTTATATAGGGTGATTTTCCTTGGGGGGAATCCAGACTGACCGTTGTCTGCAATTGACCGTTATTCTCAAGTGACCGTTAGGTCATTTTTTTTTATTGTACTAGTAAAAATTATACCCTTCGATGTTTTCACAATTAAGTAAACATATTTCCCTTGTCTGCTTCAATGCATTGTGTACCATATATGACCGGGTATTTAAGTTTAGTGTTGTTTAATTTAGGCACAACTTAACATACTATTTCTTGATATTGCAGCACTTGGCATCTCTATTATATGTGAGGGATCGTCCATGTACCTCTCCTGCCCTCCCGGACAAGTCTTGTACGTTCACTCGGGTGTTTACGGCCGCACACAGGGCGCGGTAATCTGCCCTCATCAGTCCATCAAGACGACAAACTGTGTGTCTCCAAGCTCCACTGCCACAGTTGCGAATCTGTGTAACGGAAAAAATCTGTGTAGCCTCAGCGCCACAAACGGCGTATTCGGAGACCCTTGCTATGGCACATACAAATATTTAGAGGTGGAATACGCCTGCTTTTAATCACTAGGTTGTTACTTCTTGAACAAGTGTGTTGATTATGATGCTGTCCGATAACCATTGCATTAAAAAACTTACATCATGAATATAAAAATATACATTTTAATGTCAATTCCTTTTTAGGACACAAAATGGTATCAACATTATAAAAAATTGTTAAAAAACCTGTTGTTTGTTAATGTGAATAAATGAACACATTTTTCATCATCGAATATTCTTCTGTTTTTGGCGATGGTTATGCGACAAAATGTATACCCTTTATTACTTTTATTAATTATTTTAATTGCCGCTCACTTTCTAGCCCTATCAGCAAGAACATGATTAGCGTTTATTTCGTATTAATATTCGCTCTTTATTTCGACTTTACTCGCTACGAAATTTCTTAGCGGGATACGACAATCACAGCTCCAGCAAAAACATCGAAGCGAGTAAAGTCGAGATATAAAGCGTATATTAATACGAAATTAACGCATGTCACTTTCTGACTGAAATGGCTAAAAAGTGAGCGGCATTTAAAAGTTAAATAATACTAATATAAAGCTAAGTACGAAACGGCGAAAATACCTGTCTCGTCATGGACGTCGCCATATTGACTATCACGTCATTACCCCTCAGGCAACGCTCCGACACTTAATTAGTTTAGTTGTTTACCGCGTGTAAAAGTATTACTTAACAATAATGCAAGACAAGATTGTTGATTTCTGATCAATTAATAATGTTTAAAACTAGTTGAAAGTCAGTGAATTCAAGTCAAATATTATCTTCAATGTATATTCATGATATTTCTAACTTGACTATTCGTTTGGGTATTTATGTGGACAATGACTTGTATCTGAAACTAGGTAGGTGGTGCTTCATAATGGTCTGATTGATTCAATGCACATACTGAGAAAAATGTACAAGGTAATATTATCCAAGTAGACTTTTCTAGTAATCACGGACATGGTTAATAAATTGTTAAATACACAACAAGGTAGTTCAAGGTAGTTCAATTTTTTATATCGGTTAAGCTGAGCTCTTGTGTTGGACAATTGCTCAACCATCGATTTGAACCACTGCCCAACTGATTAGTTAGACTAAAGCTCAACCAACGAGTTGAAATAAAGATAAACTATCAAGTTGAACAACAACTGCCTTTCTGTGGTGTACCACTGTCGACAACTGTGATCGGATTGGTCTGAACAACATAATTTATATCAGCTCATCACAAAAACATCCGTTACGGTTTCGAAGGTTTAAGTTGACTATTAAACAAATAAAACACAAATTAAATGTGGCGTTTCAAGACGCACACAGTCAAATAATTATGTTTAAACTTAAAAGTGGGTATGCACGATTTTTATATGTGTTAAATTGTAATTTATTAATAAATATAGGTTACAATAACACAAAAACAGGCAAGAAAAATTATACATTGAAGAAGAATTTCATAAAATGCAGCAAAGACAATGCTTTTTAAATATGATTCGTGATATGAAAAAGATCATACATGTATGTACAGCTTTGGAATAATTCAGACAGCTGACTGAAACACAGCGATTTGACTGAGTCTGAACATGACTCCGTCTTTCTGTTAGCTTTTAGCTGTTAGCTGCGATTATTTGAGTCGCGTTCTGAGAAAACTGGGCATAATGCATGTGCGTAAAGACACTTTCCGCTTTTATGATATTTTTTGTTTAAATGAAGTCTCTTCTTAGCAAAAATCCAATTTATGCGGAAAGTGTCGTCCCTGATTAGCCTGTGCGAACTGCACAGGCTAATCTGGGACGACACTTTACGCACATGCATTATGCCCAGTTTTCTCAGAACGCGATTATTTGAACGCCCATCTTATAGGTCGCCCTTACAAAAGATCTACCAATAAACATATTTATTATAGAGTCTTGCACTAACGTTGCTATCAACTACATGCATCATTTATCAAATGTTGGGGAACATGACAGAGAATCCAAATTGTGTTTCTCATAGCGTGTCAAACGTTGCAAAATTAAATGTTTCGATATTTATATGGTATTACAATTTTATATATGTAAGCCAAAATATGTGTTATTATTATATATATATTTTTGTTGTATAATTTTTAAAATACGTGTGAGTTCTGAACGTTCATATTTGTGTGCAATGTTTCCATGTTTGTTGTAAAATATTCATATTTTATTTGCATCATGGGATAATTTTTAAAAGAGTATGACTGAAAAGTCGAGATGGCTTTTGCGGTTGGCCTTTGCAACGTTTGACACGCTATAGTTTTTTTAGTTGGTCTACTTTTAAGTATGGCGATATTCTGGTTTGTTTTCAATACGGATGGTACAATATGTATATTGGAATTTAGAAGTATTAAATACGCCCATGTGTTCGACGCATATAAGTTCAAACTTATCCGTTTGAGACCTTATGAAAAAATTCTAATTACGACTGAGATTGTGTGTTGGGAAAATGGCTTAGTAGATTTATATCAGAAGATGTGATTATGTCACAGAGGATTTATTTATTTGTTTTTAAGGAATGACATAAAAAAGAACACTACTATGTTCATTTAAAAAAATTTACGCTTTGTTTTATTAGGATTGGGATTTGTTGTTGACACTATACAAAGCGAAAATTAAAAGGCCTGCATTCACGTGTAAAAGTTGTTTCCGACTTCCTGACCAATAAAATTCTTTCTATTTTGAAGTAAGTTGTTCTATGTACATCTGCTAATTAAGTTTTGATTATAGGAACCTCATATCGCCCCCTTAGTGCAAAACGGTACCATATGACATTGAAACTATAGAAGGCACATGGTACCCTTTTGCTCCGATGGGGCGTTATGAATGTCAAAACAATTAGCTGCTTTCTGCTTTGTACAATGAAACATTTAAGTCTGCATAATATGAGAAAATTAAATTTAATTTGTCTTTCGTTCATGGACAGTTGCTTCCATCATTTAATATGTAAGTGTCATGATATATGTGAACAACATTTGTTTTTTTATTCTTATTAAGTTATGTTGCGCTTTTAACGTTGTGCGCTTAATTGAAAACAAAGTTACAGATTCAAAATGTATGCAATACTGTTCAATGCCTTCAGTCTATGTAGGAGGCACGGGACCGGAGATTGCAAGGTTTCTTTGTCTTGACATAATAGTTTTAATTTGAGTGTTGAAGATTACGGGAGTCGTTTTGCTCTCCGGTTTACTCTAGCGTCTAAAATATACAATGTGGTCGTTTTTCACAAAAATTAGTATAATGTTATAACCAATTGAAATTCAACTGAATAAATGCATTTCCAAAATCTGTTTGCAAATATTTCTTTGCTTGTCCTGGGCACAACATACTCAAGCTCAATCTAGAGCACGTTACAGCAGTGAAGATTCCTTCAGACGCCGCCTGTCGCTATATGTGGCAAGTTGTAACAGACTTTTTCTAGACAACCTAAGTGGAGTAAGAATCATAACTGTACCAATTTCTGACAGATATGAAAATATTTGAAGTCTGAATGCTGTAGGCTGAAAATGTTGGCATGCTTTATTGTACAAGTTTGCGTCTGCAGACAGGTTACAGATAGTCGAATATCCGTGGTCAATCCATTGTAGTACTGACACCATCTTTTGAATCGTTGACTTTTGTAGTTATATCAGCAATTTTGAAGAGAATGAATGCTGTGTCTACCAATTTGGAACTGGGAGCCTCATAAAAAGAGGAAAATATAAAAGTTCCCATTGGGTGCGTTATAATTATTGTTAACAACACAAGGTAAGTTATATCCTCAAGTGGAAACTATAAACTTTATGAACTAATTTATTAATCAAAGGCAAAACATGAGCAATGTTTCCCTTCATGTGCTTTCATAACAGTTCTACAATCTTCATTCGTAGAAGACTTTCACACCAGCGTAGAAAGTTCTTTTCCATTCTCCTGTTTTTCGCCAGATGGAATAGGCGACGAATGTTCAAACACTGGAAGTCCAGCTATGCCACGTGATCGTTCAACTCGCCAATGGTAAACGTTCTGAAATTCAACGTAAAAATGGAAAAGGTAAATTGATACTAACTGTTGAAGTTTAAGTAAAAACAAGAGCTGTCAGAAGACAGCCACTCGAATTTTCGAGTGCTTGACAGAATGACGTAAGCCATCATGGGGAAATTGTTCATATTCAATAAGGTCAAGGTGCATCATAATATAGTAATATTCTAACTGGAAGAGGACCATAATTGAAACATTGATCGCTTATGTTTGAAAGAAGTGGTACATTATAGAAGATTCTGAGTTCAGGTATATTTTCCACAATCTATTGGACATTTGTAAAGACATAAACAAACCAATAAGAGTATATTTCAAGTTTGATAGCAATAGCTTGGTTGGGATGGTTGGACTGTCTTTCAAAAATAAAATAATACAAATAATTGTGTGTTTTTTTCCATTATTAAAAAAATCTGTTTGTGTGTGGGGTGGAGAGGGGTAATAATGTGTGTGTGTGGGGGGGGGGGGGCATTTATAAGATGATATTTCAAAATAAGAAAATAAAGGAAAAACAATTTGTATTCTATTTTATTTTTATTTTTATTTATTTTTTTTTGGGGGGGGGGGAGGGTCTGGGGCGGGGCGTGGGGGTGGTTTGGGTGGAGTCCATTAGTCCATTGTGGTATGTCATGTAAGTGTTTTGTCAAAGTATGAATCAAATCTGATCCAAAATAAGAAGTTATGACAAATAAAGCAAACTTTATTCATTTCATTTATTTATTCAAGGTCATTCAAAAGTCAATGTCAAATTCAACTTGCCAGGTACAGCACCCTCATGATAGTAAAAAAGTATTTGAAGTTTGGAACCAATAGCCTTGATACTTTAGAAGTAAAGTGCATCTAAAAACAAATTTTATAAAATATTCAAAGTTTCTAAGTCAAAAAAGGGCAATGATTCCGTCGAAATGCCAACCAGAGTTATGCAACTTGTCTTGTACTGTCCCCTTATGATAGTTAGCGAGTGTTCCAACTCTGAAAGCAATAGCTATGATAATTAAGGAGTAAAATGGACTAAACACAAAACTTAAACACATTTTCATTTTTTCCTAGTATAAAAGGGGCCATAGTTATGTCAAAATTCCAGTCAGAGTTACATAACTTTGCCTGCACAGTCCCCTTATGAGTTAGTAAGTGTTGCAAGCATGAAAGCAAAAGCTTTGATACTTTAGGAATAAAGTGAACCTAAACACAAAACTTAACCAAATTTTCAATTTTTTAAGTATAAAAAGGGGAAGAACTCTTCATTATCTTTGAAAGCGTTAAAGTTATTTGACTTTATAAAAAAAACTTTAACCAACGCCGACGCCGGGGCGATTATTGTAGTATAGATCTCATTTTTCTTCGAAAAGTCCAGCTAAAATATGCGGCGGATATTTCAAGTTTTGATACGGATTGGAAAAAAAGTTATTGATTTGACTTAATCAATAAACGCAGACTTAGCCACCAAATACTACGTTATCCCTCCATGTTAATTGTGCTGCTTTTATATTGTTAATAACATATTCAAAAAGCACTTAATTCATAATTGCGTGGTTGTTAACACACAATAAAGGGCTTGTTATAAATGCCTTTTAAGCAACGCATACAGCTTCCTTTGCGCTTTTAGTGGACCTTCAAAGAAAAAGCTCGATACCTTTTTGGATCCCTTGACGTGTTCGTACTGGCAAGCGACATCAATAAGCATACAAGTTCTAAATTAACTAGTTGTTTCACAAATATTGAGCTAGGTAAATCCCACGTACCTTAACTGGAAGTGATTAACGGTTGACAAAAACATTTACGCACATGCCGAGAGCAACATACAAACCAATAAAAGATTTCACCGAAATACGTGTATTTAACTCTTTGTTGTATGTTGATTCTCCATTGAATGTGTGAGTATAAAGCACGTTGATATTTTCTCGTGATACGTGTATCAGTACCTAGCACAGGCAATGGTACAGTGCTCCCAAAAATATTAACGGAGGAACATATTAATTTGTGATGCTTATATAACGAATCCTAATACGGCATTTGCAATGGATTTAAAAGCTATATGTGAAATGAAAATGTACTTGCAACGTTTCGATAATCCAAATATACGAAATGCGTCAATACGGCAAAGGGTACTGACCGTGACGGCGCTGACGACGCAGAAGACGACGCCGACGGCAAGTATCACCGTGGCCGTGATGGCGGCCGCCTTGGAGAACGTGCAAACCATGTATAGGACCAGCGCTGCAAGAGAAAACAGACGTATTTGTCGATACACAACGATAAACAATTTACTTATTCAATTATAATTGCCAATATTTTAAGCGCAACTTTAACGAAACTGATCAAACGAGTACAAACCTTTATTGCAACATAAAATGCAATATAAACGCTAATGCCCCAGGTGTAAGCCTCGAAAATATCGATTCATTTTCAATATGAATAAGTCATAGTCCAAACATTGGTCAATGTCAAGGTCAAAGCGAGGTCTTGTCATCTGAGTGTGCCGAGTGTTGGATGAGAGTATTAAACTTTAAGTACGTCGCATTGAATTAAATAGAACACTCAGTCTGGGTAATCGGTGAATGTTGACACTCAGTCTGGGTAATCAGTGAATGTTGACACTGTCAAATAATGATGAGAAATTGGGTGAAATATTTGGGTTTTCTTTATGTACGAAATATTGACAAGTATATCAGTAGCGAGTATGCAAACATATCGTTTATCGTTTATTCTTATGACTTTATTCTTACGATAGAAATTAAAAAGGATAATATGTATATTCAAATAATGTATATATGCAATGTTAAGATAAAGTCTGAACAATTAATAATGGGAGGTATTTACAAAACTAAGACCTGGTTAAGATTTATTTAAAGTAGCAAACACACTCAGGGTGGGGTATAATTGGAATCAATAACATGGAAAGTCAGACCTGATTAAATTTCAAATAAGAACACATTGAGTCCAGAGTCGGCATATAGATACGAGATTATAAGTAACACTCATGGTCAATAAACAGCACAGATGAAAAGGTCACCTATTGTCTGGGGTACAAAAGTTATAGTACTGACGAAAGTAACAGAATTACTCTATATCAATAAAAATTGATTAGTACCAATATATATTGATTAAATTTTAGTATATCCGCCAAGCAAGTGAATACATGAAAAAGTGTTCCTTCTAGAATATTCTGACGAATCAACCAATGAATAATAACCATACTAGCTGAGGACCAATCAAAAGTTTAAAGGAAAAATATGCAAATTAATTTGGGGACAAAATGGGGATGTTTGGAAGGAGAGCGGCACTCCGCGGTGGAGTTAGCGTTTAGACTTGGAGGTGTACGGATCGAGAAAGATACGATCATGTAGCTATCAGACTGTAGTTGTATAACCGAAAATATTAAGTATGTTAGACATTAAATTGGACTAGAAACTGATACATGGTGTTGTTGAATATTTTATCCTGTATTATGCAGAGAAATTAACATAAATAGATAGAATAGACTTGTCCCATGCGCGGCACGAGAAAATGGGAGTTAATGCAAAACTCGTCATCTTGGCAATTCGCGCATGACGAGATATCGAATGGTAGGCTACATACCGGTAATTTAAGAGTAATGAACATTGTTAGTAACTATGTGTCGTCTATGAACTATGAACGATTACGGGACACAGGACGTTAAATGGTGCTCGTGAACCAAGGATTCGAACAAAGAAATACTACCACTTACAATTACGAAGCCATGGAAAACAACGCGAAGAAACTCCGTTTCGGCAACTTCTGTAACCAGTAACAACAACCGTGAGCCGGGAACAACGACATCAGACCGCACACATTCTGCAACTTCCGGTGAGTGACTGTTTTATTTCCTAACGCTTGTATCAAAATGGCAAATCAAATAATCCCTGAATTATTTCAAAATTTAAATGAACAAATTAAAGATGTTAAAACGGCCATAAGCACTCAGACTATTTCACAGGTGGTACAATCATTTGATGGAAATTCAAAAGAATTTAAAAATTGGATTAAAAATGTAGAAAAATATGGAACACTTACCAATTTAGATGAGAATAAATTAAAATTTGTTGCTTACCAATCTAGTAAAGGGCTTGTTAGTGATTACATACAACGCTTTTTGACTGATGATCCGATAGGGACATGGACTGATTTAAAGGAACAGCTTAAATTAAGATTTGCAGAAATTCAAGACCCACAATACGCTTTCTCATTATTAAAGACGACTAAACAAAAGACCGACGAAAATGTTCAAATATACGCTGAGCGACTTTTATCTCTTGCGACTGACGCATACGAAAATATTGAAGGAAATTTAGACTATAAAGAAAAACAGTTAGTAGAAATTTTTATTGACGGATTATCGCACGATTATTTGAGACTTAAATTAATGCGCGAAAATCATGCAACCCTATCGAATGCTTTAAAAAGCGCTGTACATGAGCAAAGTGTCAGAGCTAGGTTTGAGTTACGATCACAAATAAATGGACTTGATAACATTACGACCGATAATATTCAGACAGATATCGATTATATTAGGTCATCTATTGTTTGCACATATTGCAAGAAACACGGTCATTCTATTGAAATCTGTCGCCGTAGGCAACGCGAGATAAGTGCATATACGGTAGGGCGGAACTGTCATACGATAGATCAAAACGGTAACAGGCGCAAGAACGAATATGACAAAAATTGGAAAGATAAAATTGATTGTTGGAATTGTGGTAAATTAGGACACTTTAGTAGAGAATGTACTCAAAGAAAAACGTACATTAATCGAAAAAACTAGGAAATTCTTACCAAAAAGGGGTCTATGGTAAGAATGAAAAAGTCGAGGCATATAATATCGCTTTGTGTGGTAGTCCAAATTCTTGTGTTATTTCAACAGGTGGTTATCAATTTAGGAGTTTGGTAGACTCGGGTGCTCAAGTCAGCATCGTGAGTAAACGTACTTATGATATGTTAAAACAAAAACCCGCACTGATATTTCAAAAAGTAAATCTAAAGTCGGTAAATGGAAATTCATTACATGTCCACGGAAGTGTAAAATTGAGATTCAAAATAGGGAGCATATATAAAGAGCAAATGTTTTTTGTAGTAAGTAACGTTAATAGAAATGTTATTTTAGGAAGAGACTTTTTACAAGATAATGGTGTCCGTTTATACTTTGATTTAGGATGTCTGAGGATTGATAACTGTTATGTACCTCTAGAAGAAGATGTACATCTTTCAACGATAGCGAGATTAACTAGACATACTGTGTTAAAACCACAAACTGCATATAGACTCTTTGCTCAAGCTAAAAGAAACTGCATACGTTCAAACACGAATTATGAATTCAATGGAATAAGCAATTCTTTCTTTGATAATGAACCCGGTTTAACAATTGTTAATTCAGTCGTCAAGACAACGCGTGATAGACAATTTCCCATTTTAATTATAAACAATACGCACAAAACAATAAGGCTTAGACGACACTGTGCCATAGGGCGAATAAAATCGGTAAATGATAATGAAATATGCTCAGTACAAGAAGTTATTAAAAATAATCAGCCGAAATCAGGTTTATCTAAAGATGAAATCTTATCAGATTTACGTGTAGATGAAAATCAAAAAGAAAATATTCTACCGATACTCTTAAAACACAGAACTCTCTTCGCAAGAAATAATTTAGAATTAACACAAACTTCAGCAATAGAATTTACTATAGACACAGGGGATCATCCACCCATTAAATTAAGGCCGTATCGAACACCATTAAACAATAAGGTATTCATAGATAAAGCCATCGACGAAATGCTAGACGCAAACATAATAAGTCCATCAAGAAGTCCGTGGAGCTTCCCTATTGTTTTAGTAGACAAAAAGAAAAATAACCATGATTCAAATAAAGATAATAAAGATGAGAAAAGGTTCTGTGTTGATTTTAGACAATTAAACAAAATTACAAAACCAATTGCCTATCCATTACCATTAATAGATGATATATTGGCGTTATTAGGTAAAAGTAAATATTTCACCAGTTTAGATTTGATATCGGGATATTGGCAAATACCTATAAAGGAAGAGGACAGAGAAAAAACGGCTTTTGCTTCGGGATTCAGGGGTCTATTTCAATTTAATGTTATGCCCTTCGGTGCCTCCTCCGCCGGTGCTATATTTCAAGAATTGGCTAATAAAGTACTCAAAGGTTGTGAGAGCTTCGCTGTGGCGTATCTAGATGATATTCTAATATTTTCACCTGACTTGCAATCTCATTTATCACACGTAGATACAGTACTACAGAGTCTCAGTAAACATAACCTAAAGCTAAAACTATCAAAATGTCAATTCTTACAAAGAGAGACTAGATACCTAGGCTTCATCATAGATCAAAACGGTATAAGGCCGGATCCGTTAAAAGTGGAAGCGATCCGACAATTCCCTAGGCCAAAGTGCGTGCGCGATGTACGATCTATCTTAGGTGCAGCGGGATTTTATAGGAGATTCTGTCCGTCGTATTCAGAAGTAGTCGAGCCTCTAATTAATCTCACGAGAAAGAATGTCCCATTTAAATGGTCAAAACAATGCGAAGATAGTTTCCTACAATTAAAAGACTCATTTACGCAAATCCCTTATCTTTCATACCCTGATCCAAAAAAAGGTTATATTCTGTATACGGATGCATCTGATAAATGCGTCGGAGCCTGTTTGACTCAAAAATGCGACAGTAACGAGACCGGGGATTATGTGGACGAAAAGCCGATATTTTTCATATCGCACAGATTAAGCCCCACGCAATGCAAATATAGTACCATTGAAAAAGAATGTTACAGCATATTTTACAGTCTAAGTAAATTGCACCATTATTTACACAACGCCGAATTTGTTATAAAGAGTGATCACAAGCCGCTTAAGTATTTATTGGAAAGTCCGATGCAAAACAAGAAAATACAATTATGGGCCTTAAGTATAGCGGGTTACAACTGCAAAATTGAATATATACCGGGAAAAAAGAATATTATTGCCGACTTTTTAAGCCGACCTCCAAAAACCAAAATAAGGAATAATCAATGCGATCAAACAGAAATAGAATTAGATATTAACGATAAACATTTTACGATCAATTCGCAAATAAATAAACAAGACCAAACACGCGAAATTAACGTAATCGACTCTACAAACATTGACCACAAGCAAATAATTGATAATATTATTACCCCGCAGCCAATCCCAGTCGACGACACAGCGTCGAACAATAATATATCAGGGCTTAATATGCAAATAGAACAAGAAAAAGACCCTCATATATCTGAGATTAAAGCTAGATTAAGATTAGGGAAACAGAACAAGAGTGAAGATGATAGATATTTAACGGTTGATGACATACTGTACTACATATCAAACGTAGATGAGGAACCTACCCTCAGGCTGTTTGTACCTAAACACCTGACTGATTCAGTTGTCAAGCAATACCATGATGAAAACGGACATCCTGGGTCTCAAAGGCTTTTTCAGACACTAAAAGAGAAATATTACTGGCCTAAAATGTTCAAAGAATTGAATGATTATGTATCTAAGTGCATTATATGTCAAAGTAGAAACTTAAAAGCAATCAAAGCTCCCATATCGTCGGATACCTCAATACCGCCGTTTCCGTTTTCAGTTGTTTCCATAGATATATGCGGTCCATATCCGAAAACGCTTTCCGGAAATAGATATATAATATGTTTCGTAGATCAATTCTCAGGATACATAGAAGCTTTTGCTTCGCCTGATAAATCGTCTGATAGCGTAATACACCTGTTAATGAACGAGATTTATTGCCGTCATAGTTGTCCTATAAGAATTATAACTGATAACGGAAAAGAATTCACAAGCACAGCTTTCACGGAAACATTAAAATCAATGAACATTGACCACGTAAAGACGACAATATATCACCCCGCGTCTAATGGCATGAACGAGCGTTCACATGGGACTATGAACAATATACTATCAAAACGGGTTCAAGAAAATGTACAACAATGGGACGTACATTTAAACATGTCTTTAGCGGCAATGAGATTTTGTACATCCGAGACTTCGAAGCACACACCGTTCTTCTTACTTTTTAATAGAGACCCTATTCTTCCAATAGACAACTTGTTAAAGCCTAGACGTAAATATCACGGTGAAGATTATCATAAAATAATATTAGAAGAACAACACAAATCATTTAAAAAGGTATGTGCCCAAATTCAAAAATCGAAACGTAGACAAGCTGATTATGCGAATAAAAATACGAAAGATATTAAATTCGAAATCAATGACCCCGTTTACTACAAAAACTTTCAACGTACGAATAAATTAGACAGTAAATGGAGGCCATATTATCGTATAATCGAACAAAAGTCGCCGTTAACATACGTAATAAAGAATCAGTTAGACAACTCAACTATTAAAGTTCACGCTGATCAAATAAGGCACGCAAATATCGATGAATGGCCAATGATAGATAAACCACTAGCGCGCCCGATTAGAAAAGCAAATTTAGCCTTTGCGGACGACACATTATCTTCTGATAGCGATTCAAATACGTCAGTACATGGGTTACCTGTAATTACGCAACAGACCCGACAGATTAGAGATAACACGGATGACGAGGAAAACATACCGCTCGCTGAATTGCAAAAACATTTGAGAAACAAACAATTCGCGGATATACAGTCAAGCTCCAGTGAATCAGATACGATGCATTACAATAACGGTAATTCACAAAACTCACCTGTACGTAGGTTTGAAAATGATTCTTCAGACGATCAGATGCAAATTGACGCGGTAGCGTTAAAACACAAAAAACGAAAATTGACAAAAAGGACTTCACGTTCAAATAACGCAATGAAGAAAGCAATTTTCACGTGCCTTCAGACAATGGCTGAACACATGTAAATGAATGGACTACAAAATAAAGCGAGATAGATGTCGAGACTTAAAGACCCCAAAAATTTTGTATATAGAGAAATATGTTTTGAATGTATATGTAGTATATATGTAAAAACAGGATTATAGAGGACGGTATCGTCCGATTTTGATAATGTATCGTCATTAGCATGGATATACGGGTTTAGAATGAAATGAAAATGTCATACTTTAGTATACGGGTGAAATACCACTTATCCGTGCGCAATAGCAACCAGCTCTGAAGCGTAATAAAACTTTTGGGAGATATTTACATAGACTAAGATCCGATTTAAGATTTATTTCAAGTATGAACACGAATACATTTACACCCAGGGTGGGATATATAAATTGAAAAGTTCAATACCATACGTTAAGATTCGGAAATTGAAGGATTATATAACTGACAGACGGTTGATTAACGGAACAGGTCAACCTATTGACATATAAGATTGTTATTACATCATTTATCGTTGTAACGGTAAATATGAAAGCGGTCAACAGAAAATCTTATTTGTACAGGCTATATAAAGTTTTATGTCACACCGAATAATGAAGTTTGAATAATTTATTGTACAAATATGGTTTCATTTCTCCAATGTAATTCAATTATCGGGAACTTCTGTTGATACGGTCATAGTTCTATATAAACAATTAAGCTCGTAGGTCAACGTTACTTCAAACTAATGAAATTTAAATAATTGATTATATAAGTGTGATTCCAATTTCCCAAGATTATCGCAGTGTTACGTTTCATATTAACAATGAGGTTTGTCCATAGATAACATCTGGTTATATGATCAAGTATGCTTAATGAAACGAGGTTTCCTGTTCCCAAAGTGATAATTGTGTATATATCTCAATCGGGTACAAACATGACAAAAAGACCACACCTGTCGAAACGGACGGTAAATACCCAATTCGTATATCGACCTAACCATATTGAATGACGCTTTAGTATCGTATCAGACCAGCTTATGATAACGCACTTGACAACGACATTAACCAACGCTAGCTTATGCCCTACAGCGCTCAAGTAAACAACATTTTAGGCATAAATAACATTTTAATACAGTTTGTAAATATCCTTAAAAGCAAAGCAGTGTACCTTTTATTAGTATAATGTAAAAGATACAACTATATTGCTATGATTCATTACAAATTTGATACTGATCGAATATGTAGTTTATTCTTTTTCGTTTCTTTATAAGAATAACTACATTAAGACAAGGGATTTTTTTTTTGTAAATTTTTGTTCTCAAAGTAAATAAAACATAATAAAGCACAATGCATTTCATTGAATAGACAAAAGCGTATAGTTTTTCCTTTAGCACATTAATTTTATTTGGGTATATCTTATAATAGGTGTGAATAGTAATCTGAGTGCTTATATAGCAAATTCCATTAATATGTAAATAAAAGGCCCGTTTATCATTTCATGTAATTGACCCTATAAGATTTGCCAATGCGATACAAGTTAAGGAGAAAAGCAGCGCTCCTGACATCGTTGGCGTGGTTTGCCTGCAGCAACATGCGTTCATAACGCATTTGAGATCGTGATCAGATCTTAACACCCCGACACAGAAGACGAATATGTCATCGACATGCAGATATCTTCGACGACGATGTATCCGTCGAGAATCAGATGACTTAACAGACGACTTCAATTAGGATCCAACATTGTCGACATGGATCCAAATTGTGAACCAGCATCAGTACCATACAACGAGTGGACTGTTAATGGACATTTCACGCGTCGTCGAAAATGATTTTTAAAGATACGATGATATGAATGGACTTGATGATGAAAAATCGCGCGTACTTTGTACATATATTAGGTGAACATTTTATCGTCTATGAACTTATATATATATGTGTGTTACCTTTATTACATGTACATAAACACTAATTATAATACTACAGTCATGAATGCAGATATTCTCCAGAACTATATATAATAAACGTTTGAAGTATTCTAAATCGTGCGACAACCGAGGACCAACAGCTTCTCCGACTGACAATCATCGTCTTCATTCGGAAGCCGCCGTCTTCAATCGACTGCATGTTACCATCTACAACCAGATGTCTCATCTCTTCACCTAGACGCCACATCGCCTCCAGCGAAGATGTCAAAAATGGACACTATTCGTATTGGATTTTCCAAACCAGTGACACATTCCACTTCATTGTGATTGACATTGACTATTTAAATATTCCGACGTTTTATTATTTCAGCAGAAACATTCGATAAAAATTTCATTAATAATTTGCAGATTTTCATCATATATATGTTTTAGTCACTGATGTTTTCATGTTTGCGTGTTTGATTTTCTACATCGTATGTATTAATATGTTTTCGTTTACTTCCATACTTACATTCTTAAAGATTTTTCTGTATCCTAAAATACATAAAAATCAAATTGAGAGGATAAGTTGTGTCAAATAATGATGAGAAATTGGGTGAAATATTTGGGTTTTCTTTATGTACGAAATATTGACAAGTATATCAGTAGCGAGTATGCAAACATATCGTTTATCGTTTATTCTTATGACTTTATTCTTACGATAGAAATTAAAAAGGATAATATGTATATTCAAATAATGTATATATGCAATGTTAAGATAAAGTCTGAACAATTAATAATGGGAGGTATTTACAAAACTAAGACCTGGTTAAGATTTATTTAAAGTAGCAAACACACTCAGGGTGGGGTATAATTGGAATCAATAACATGGAAAGTCAGACCTGATTAAATTTCAAATAAGAACACATTGAGTCCAGAGTCGGCATATAGATACGAGATTATAAGTAACACTCATGGTCAATAAACAGCACAGATGAAAAGGTCACCTATTGTCTGGGGTACAAAAGTTATAGTACTGACGAAAGTAACAGAATTACTCTATATCAATAAAAATTGATTAGTACCAATATATATTGATTAAATTTTAGTATATCCGCCAAGCAAGTGAATACATGAAAAAGTGTTCCTTCTAGAATATTCTGACGAATCAACCAATGAATAATAACCATACTAGCTGAGGACCAATCAAAAGTTTAAAGGAAAAATATGCAAATTAATTTGGGGACAAAATGGGGATGTTTGGAAGGAGAGCGGCACTCCGCGGTGGAGTTAGCGTTTAGACTTGGAGGTGTACGGATCGAGAAAGATACGATCATGTAGCTATCAGACTGTAGTTGTATAACCGAAAATATTAAGTATGTTAGACATTAAATTGGACTAGAAACTGATACATGGTGTTGTTGAATATTTTATCCTGTATTATGCAGAGAAATTAACATAAATAGATAGAATAGACTTGTCCCATGCGCGGCACGAGAAAATGGGAGTTAATGCAAAACTCGTCATCTTGGCAATTCGCGCATGACGAGATATCGAATGGTAGGCTACATACCGGTAATTTAAGAGTAATGAACATTGTTAGTAACTATGTGTCGTCTATGAACTATGAACGATTACGGGACAACACTCAGTCTGGGTAATCAGTGAATGTTGACACTCAGTCTGGGTAATCAGTGAATGTTGACACTCTGAATAAGTATGAGACCTAAACATATTTATGTCAAGGTCAAAATGAGTCCGTTTATGTTAGTGGATTAAGAATATGTATAGATAACATTCATGCAAGTATCAAAGCTTGGTCGCAAGCAGCACTGATATAAGTCACAACGCGTCATGTGCGTTAACCAAGAATTGAGACGTTTTTTAATTAATAAGTCTGCGTCCAAAAGAAGTCAAATGTCAAGTTCAAAATGTGGTTAGGTGTTTTGGGTTCGTTGAGAGTGTTTCAATGTATTATCGCTGAAAGTATCAAAGCTTTGTCGCAAGCGGTATTGATGGTTTACAAAACTTGCCATTTAGGGTTAAATTCGTATGGACAGGCGGGTTAACTGAGTTACAGTCAGGCCATCGATATATGCCTCCCGAGATCAAGAGATGCCTGTGGAGGGGGCTGGGGGAGGAGGGGGGGGGGGCTAGGGGCCATTAAAAAGATAAATAAAATAACGATTACTACATTTAAGCGGCTTGTTTACACTTGTTCGCATCCACCGAAAATGTAATCAAATGTATTTATAATAAGTGGAGTACTATCCGAAACAATTTTTTTTTGCAGCAAGAAGAATGTAAAAATGCCGTCGCCCGGAATCGAAAAAGGGTTCAGTGGGAAAACATTTAACAACCTAGTAATCCACGCAGGCTTAATAGATATGCGTGTGATTTTACGATACGATATTGAAAACATGAACGAAAAAGTAATTATATATATGTCCCTTGTCCCCGTGTCATTATTCTTGTTTTGCGAGTTTACATATAAAGTAAACATTTATTCTCTTGAAACCTAATAATTTTTTTATTTAAATCGTGCTAAATCGTTAAGAGTTCCCATTATGGAGGAAACTTAATATCACCTTAGGTTAAACAACAACAATTTTAACAATCCTTTCTGAGACGTACCTACAAGAAAGACCGGTATTGAGACGAAGAAACCGGAAATGGCAACAAACCGGAAGCTGGAACAGTCTTGCACAAACTTGAGGGCTCTGGAAACAGCAGAGAAGAGCAGTCATACTGCAATCGTTAACTCATTTTGCACATTTAATAATATATACGCGTGCCATATATGTATTTGATTAAGGCTTGATGTATTCAATATTTATTGTAATAAAAATAAACTTAAGGAAACAAGCAAATCAAAACGAACGCATACTGCACCAAAACAAGCAGGAAACAGCAACGAAAGCACGTGCTATACAAGCCATACTTACATTGGTATTTTAAAACCGAAAGAATATGCATTATTTATTGTATGAGTGCAATACCTTATCTTCGGTGTATTAATATATGCACGCTCTATTTTAGTAAATAAGAATTGTCGAATTTGCTATTTTACTATTTTCTTTTGTTCCTTATGCGTGATTTTATTTTAATATTATACGTTAGCCTAAGATGCTACATACTTGTCTCGCCGAGATCAGCTTTGGTCAATTTTGGATGCTTATGATTGTGGGAGAAAAAATCATTTATATTGCATACTGTATGAACTTTATTATTCATTTTAAAAACGATGTTTTTCAAATTTCCATTATATACGTATAGTAACGAGTACATGTATATGTATTATAGGTGTTTACCATTTTAACGGTATTATAACTTTTTTAAGTATAACATTATTTTCAGTAGATCTAATGAAAACGACTTTTGTTCACATTCCGTTTGCTTAAAGCTCACACATAAATCGACATAAACCATACCTTTCTTCTCCGAGGTTAACCTTTAGCAACTTGACCACAATCAGACACTGGACCGTGCACACAAACACGCACGTAACGTCTAACGTCACTACAAACGTCGACAGCGCCGTCGCCACCTCCGTTACCGAAAGATACGTCAGATCGACGTCGATAATCGAGTTCTTAACTAATTCTGAACTTTGACGCAGCGTCTCTTGCTGCGATAAGGCCTGGATAAGCTGGATTGATATCGACGCCAAAATGAGCGAACACACGGACAGAACGCTTAGAACAGTAATGTGCAATCTTATAATTTCGTTGTTTATCATAATGTTATGATTTTCCATCACCGAATCGACGACATCACTGAGTTTTTCCTGCGAAAGCATAACGCTGGGTCGGGAGTTCTTCGATACAATGCTGCCGGGGCGACTCAACGTTCCCTCGGACCTCAGGCTGTGCGGTGGAAGGAACACCGAACTCAGCCGACTGCCGACGGACATGTCGTCGGCGGTCTTCTGCATCACCGCCTCGAGGAGCTCCCGGTCTTGAAACATGTCGGGGCGGTCGGACCTGTTCAAGTGTTCGCTCATTGTAATTCTGAAGGGCAAATGAACACACAGAAGTTATCCGGATCTCTCTACAACTACAACCAATAAAAAAAACCATCTAATTTTTATGTAAGTACAAACAGCGCTTACCTATTCATGCTATTGTTCCTTCTATGAAAACTTAATTAAAATAATAACGGTTGATACGGTATTTGAGTTTGAAAGGATTTAAAAGTGCCATCTTTAATTCTGCAAACATGAAAGTGGGATTTTCCAAAATCTCGACCATTCCGAAATGAGTATATAAAGAATTGTTTTGTTCTTATTGCGTTAATCCGAAATTCAAGATTGTGTTGTCATCTTTAAATATGCAACCATCATCATTACCATCATCAGAGTCATCACCATCATCATAATAATATCATCATAATCACTATATCAATAGGACCTAACAGTTTATGTTGAAGAGAAAACCACGAACACAATAAAATGCATGATTGTTATATGTATTTATACAGATAAAAATCTTGTTGTTATAATAAAAAAATATATTTTACCATTTAAAATCAGTTACCGTGTTTATTCAATTAAATCCATGTAAATCAACAATTGACATTGTTTTCTAAAAAATTTACACATGTGTGGCTTCCGAACACAATGATCATTTTTCTAGAGAATGACCATGATGCAATCATGTTTCACTTTAATTTTGAACAGAAATCAGTCTTGAATAGATAACGGTTCCAGTTCTTAATCCCAAAATCCCATATCTACAGTCTGTCGTGCGTAAAATGTCGAACGGTTAGCTTAACTTTGAGAACACTTCGGTTTGAAGTCCAATATATATCGTGATGTATATTTACGTTTTTAGATAAAGGTATTTAATTTACTTTTGGACAGGGATAATACCTTTTCCGAGCATTTCTCATAAAAATCCTACCGCCATTTAAAACCACGTGACACTGATCTGATCAAATTATATTTGTGCAACATATGGTTTAAATTAGTTATTTGCATTTCTATATTTGTTTTGTTGTTAACGCCGTAGACAATGCCTATTTATGCATACATTCCCATTAAATTATAAGAAAAAAACCAATAACAAACTGGTAATTTATCAAGATCTGAAAGTGTCATCATCAGCAAAGTATTTCCTTATTAATAATGACACAACGACAAACTATGAGTGTTTTTTTAATAATAATAATAATAATAACTTTATTTCATGAAGAATTCACATTAGGAAATAATTTCTTTTTTACAATGTGGTCTTCAGTAACAAAACACAAGTATATATTTTGAAACATGCATACGAACATACAAGGGAAAAAAGAAAATGAACTATACAGTTAAATGTTATAATAACTTCCTTATCAATTCCGACGACGTCGACGACGACGAAGACAACGCCGACGGTGATAATGATGACGATGATGATTATGATAATACAAAATATGCAAAATGTGATACAAAAATCAATCTTTCAAAAATTAATCTTTCAAATAAATCACATCAGACACATCACAACAAAGTATTAACATAGAAAAATTAACAAATGAGCATACATATATATCAATGATTTGTTTGTAGGTATTCTTTAAATTTTATTTTGAATGTAGTATTCGAAGACACTTGTCGGATGCTTATTGGAATTGAATTCCATATGGTTCGTGACCGAAACGAAAACGCTCGTTTTCCATAATTTGTTTTAAACGGAATAGATGATATATCAGTGTGTGTGATGGATATAAGAGCGTACACATTGTTATTTGAGATATGTATAACACTATTGAAATAAGAAGGCATTGCGCCTATTACAAACTTATGAACAAATTGTCAATAGATCCAGTTAGGAAAGTACATCTGTTATTGAATGTCAACCAACCAAGTTCTTTGAATAAGGGAGCTGAAGGAGTTGAATATGGTTTATTATCCCCACGCTTTTTGAAAAAAAGGTGGGGATATTGTGGTTATCTCCGCCGTCCGTCCGTCCGTCCGTCTGTCCGTCCGTCCTGGCCACTATCTCCTCCTACACTAAAAGCACTAGAACCTTGAAACTTACACACATGGTAGCTATGAGCATATGTGCGACCCTGCACTATTTGGAATTTTGATCTGACCCCTGGGTCAAAAGTTATAGCGGTTGGGGTGGGGCCGCGTCAGAAATTATCACTCATTTTTTTAGGTTATTTTACATTTACTTCTTTATTTCTACACCGATTCACTTCAAATTGATACTGGACCTCTCTTATGACAATACGGTCAATCTCAACCATGCATGGCCCCATTCCCAGCCCACATAGGCCACACCCACCAAAAATTTCCATTTACTATAATTTTTTCATTTCTACACGGATTCACTTCAAATTGATACTGAACTTTTGTTATGACATTAGGGTCAATCTCAACTATGCATGGCCCCAATCCCAACCCTGGGGCGCCCGCCCACATAGGCCACACCCACCAAAAAATTCCATTTACTATAATTTTTTCATTTCTACACGGATTCACTTCAAATTGATACTGAACTTCTCTTATGACATTAGGGTCAATCTCAACTATGCATGGCCCCATAACCAACCCTGGGGCCCCGCCCACATAGACCACACCCACCCAAAATTGCCTTTACTATAATTTCTTCATTTCTACACCGATTCACTTCAAATTGATATTGAACTTCTCTTATGACAATACAGTCAATCTCAACTATGCATGGCCCCATTACCAACCCTGGGGCGCCCCGCCCACATAGACCACACCCACCCAAAATTGCCTTTTACTATAATTTCTTCATTTCTACACCGATTCACTTCAAATTGATACTGAACCTCTCTTATGACAATACGGTAAATCTCAACTATGCATGGCCCCATTACCAACCCTGGGGCCCCGCCCACATAGACCACACCCACCCAAAATTGCCTTTTACTATAATTTCTTCTTTTCTACACCGATTCACTTCAAATTGATACTGAACTTCTCTTATGACAATACGGTCAATCTCAACTATGCATGGCACAATTACCAACCCTGGGGCGCCCTGCCCACATATGTCACACCCACCCAAAATTGCCTTTTACTATAACTTCTTCATTTCTACACCAATTCACTTCTAATTGATGATGAACTTCTCTTATGACAATACGGTCAATCTCAGCTATAAATGGCCCCATTACCAACCCTGGGGCACACCTAGGTCAAACATTCGGCCTGGGGATACGCGTCGGCCTCTGCCGCGCCATTTCTAGTTCAGTATTATTTTAGCAGCTCGTTTTTGTAGCGAATGTATTTTACGTAAGTGTGACTGTGTTGCTGAACACCATAATGCGCAACAATAATCCATAGTCGTTAATATATATGAGTTCTAAAATAGTTTTTTGTTTCATAGTTAATAAAATAGTTAACTCGTTTTAATAAGGCCAGTTTAAAGTTAAGTTTACGACATACACTGTTTATGTGAGATTGCCATGTAAGATGCTCATCAATCGTATTAGATATGGCTTTCTACACATTTGTACAAAGGCAATTCTTCTGACGACCGTATGTCTTCAATGTGCAACAGAGATCGATCTCAATTGGCCCCGCTACGTTCACGGCCGTTAATCACGGGCGCCACCGCCTTTTTGCGATGCATTAATGAATGAACCAATGCTACTTCCGATGAGGCGCGAAGGACCGGATATTATTAAATGTCATGGACAATGCTACAGAGTGCGTTAGTTTTTTTTATAAATAATTATTTTGCATTATTTTCAAAATCGGGCAATGTAGTGCGATTCAGCGAAGATTTGTTAACGCCGTAGAAAATGCCCATGTATGCATACATTCCCATTAAATTATAAGAAAAAAACAACACAATTACAAACTGGTAATTTACCAAGATCTGGAAGTGTCATCATTTGCAAAGTATTTCCTTATTAATAATGACACACAGACAAACTGAGTATTTGTTTCGTATTAGATAGGGCTTTCTACACATTTGTAAAGGCAATTCTTCTGACGACCGTACGACCGTATGCCTTCAATGTGCAACAGAGATTGATCTCAGTGCACCGCTAAGTTCACGGCCGTTAACCACGGGCGCTATCTCCTTTTATTTTCAAAATCGGGCAATGTAGTGCGATTCAGCGAAGATTTATGTACATAATCATATAATAACAACCCATTTGGAAACGTGATGACCTTTACAAGTCGTGACATGGTAAAGATTTTAACATAAATCGATGTATTTTACCTTTGTGACGAGCACATTTCCACCAACTGAAATCACCAGAAATATTGGCTTCTTGTCGATCTCAGATAATTTGGTGTTTTTTTTCCAAAAGAGATGGAGCCAATGCCAAGGAGGTGGCGCTAATGACAGGAGGTCGCGCCAATGCACTATTTTCGCTACTTTAATTTTCGATGCCGACCATACACTTTTTGTTTCGTATTCCAGGTTGAGTGTTCGATCTTGTTTCTTAATTCGATCATAATGCAATGTAATAAAAAAGTAGTCTACATTATTTTTAAGAAACATGTGTTGTTAAGAGATTTTTAAGATTTCTGTTATCGAATATACTACACAGCTTGAAAGAAGCTAGAGGTAATAAACAAACAGGAAACGATTAAAGCCGAAGCTTTAATTGTTTGCAGATATAAATAACAAAGAATGTCATAGGTGATAAGTTGGTTCCTTTTTCCTAGTTCCTTATTCCTTTTTCGAATGAGGAATAAGGAACTCTTCCTTATTCCTTATTCACGGGTAACATATTTGTTATAGGGTTTTAAAGAACAATAATGCAACAGTTTTGAAGTAAATCAAAATTAAATAACTCGAATACTTTTTTTTTATGTATTACGTTACATATTCATGTTTCTTCTTCGCGCTTGCATAGGTTTTCTTGTTTAAACCGAACCGATATTTCCTAATGCGAATACTAATTTCAAATCAACAAAACCTAAAGCATATACTATTATATTACATGTATGTGATAAAAAAACAATCTTGTTCATTTAAACATGTTTTGTTTTTATCTATATTCAGTTCATTATCCGAGGCTGAATACGGAAAAAGGAACCAGTTCCTTATTCCTTGTTTAAGCTGAATAAGGAACTGGCATTTTCTCACTTAAACATCAATGAAATTAATCCAAAATTAACCACATATAAATGAACATATTATTTATATATTGGTTGTAATGTAAAATTCTTATTGCAATACATTTCTACTAAGTTTTAAGTGATGTGTATCCGGTTCCTTATTCAGTGCGAATAAGGAATAAGGAACTGGTTCCTTATTCCTTATTCAAATCGAATAAGGAACTGGCATTTTCTGTCTATAAATTATAAGTCAAAACGAACCGACGAGACGAATAACGCAACGAAAATTATTGTAAATGTATGTCGAGTGTAACAAATATTAATTGCAGTACATTTCTACTTTGTTTTATTTAATAATAACATAGTTCCTTATTCGGTTTGAAAAAGGAATAAGGAACTGGTTCCTTATTCCTTATTCAAATCGAATAAGGAACTGGAATGTTCAGACTAAACAAAATATTAAAATAAACCAAACGGACCAATAAATGAATGAAAACTATTGTAAATGTAGGTTGGTATCAAAAAACATTAATTGCAGCACATCTCTATTAAGTTTCATTTAATGATAACATAGTTCCTTATTCGGATTGAAACAGGATTAACAATAAGAAACTGGTTCCTTACTCCATATTCAAATCGAATAAGGAACTGGCATTTTCCTACTATACAAAGTATTAAAATGAACCAAAGAGACCATTAAATCAATGAAAATCATTTTTAATGTAGGTTGGGTATAAAAAAAAACATTATTTGCAGTACATCTTTAATCAGTTTCGTTTAATGATAACATAGTTCCTTATTCGTATTGAAAAGGGAATAATGAACTGGTTGACGCATTAAAATCGCTTTGCATCCTTAATCATATCCCCCTGTAACTGTTTGGGTATAAGAACGGAATGAGATAGCAAAATGATGACTGGTATTCAGCTATCGGAATGTCTTCTCCAGAAGTTAGGGTCAGAAAAAAAACTTCAAGAACTGTATCATACATATAAAATAAAACATATCTAACATTAAAAATAGCCAATACTAACGAATATATAGCTGTGCAGTTCTATAATGACCCGAATTTAAATATCCGAAATTATGGCCTCTGAATAAGGAATTGGCGTAAAGGTAGTTCCTTATTCGGAAGCCTGTATTTCGGAAAATCACTTTCGGATATTTTAAATTTAAGATGTAGTGTAAGTTATTTAATCATGATTATGTTATATGGACGTATTCTGTCACATTTCTTTAAATAATATGATTATAGGTGCTACCTTATTTACTGGCAAAGGCTTTTAAAGTTTTTTTGATAACCATGTATTTTAAATAAATATATGGACATGATTGTGTTCAAAATATTATAATTGTTGCACTAATTAAGTAATGCATCCCAAAAAAAATCAATCTTAAAACGAGTTACATGTTCCTAGCTTAAAGATCTAGCATCTTATAATTTTTTTGTGTTTTCTAGCCGCAGGAATTTAAAGCTGGTTCGGTGACTGGTATAGTGGATGGGGTGTCTCCTAACTGGCTTAGTCACTGGGAGGTCTCTGTATTGATCCCTTAAGTGGGAGCATTCTTTAGATAACCCTAAATTACGAGTTACATGTTCCTAGCTTAAAGATCTAGCATCTTATAATTTTTTTGTGTTTTCTAGCCGCAGGAATTTAAAGCTGGTTCGGTGACTGGTATAGTGGATGGGGTGTCTCCTAACTGGCTTAGTCACTGGGAGGTCTCTGTATTGATCCCTTAAGTGGGAGCATTCTTTAGATAACCCTAAAGACATACTATGGTGTACCATTTGGGTTCAAAGACAAGAAGACCTACAAGGTAAAAAGAGAAATGTACGTTGAAGTACAATAATTGTACGTCGACATACAAATATAAAATACACTTCGAAGTATATATTTGTACGTAAATATTCTTAACAGCAAATCAAAACACTTTTCTCTTGAGCCGTTTTCCTTCATATTTATTCATAATAAATGTTTAAAATCTCTTTTTTAATTGAGGACAAAATAAATAAAAAATATCAGAATGGCAAAAAAAAAACAAAACACATAGAAGTTTCAAGTATTTTATGCATTGAAATAGATTATATACACATTTGAAGAAGATTCAATTGTTACCTTTTAAAAAATTATTCAGCATATTGTGAGTATTTATTGATCATGCGGGCAGAGTATCACGACCGTCCAGCGCATTTCTGTGTAGGAAATTCCCAACGGTAACCAAACAGTTACCAAACGATAATGGGATAATTATGTATAATAACCTCCCCGGTTGGTCGCTTTTTGTGATAACCATAATTTGCATAAGTCAGAGGTTAATTCCGCCACGCCAGGTCAACAAATACGCACACTCTTTATGAATTAGCGGTCGATAGTCGCATAATTTGTTATAAATTATAATAATAATAATGTTAAATGTCAAATATCTCTAAAAGCAATAGATGTAAGGTGTCTTCTGATTGGCTAACCTTCAAGGGTCGGTGAAAATTGTACATCGAAGTACATATCTCGTTGTACCTAGTAGGTCTTGTAGACTTTCGACGTCATGGTATGTCATATAGACACTAAGTACTGGTCCTACCCAGGAAACAGTTTGTTTCATCAAATGACTCAATTCAACTTAACAGCTTGCTAAAGCAGTTGCATTTAGCATACAGTACACTGATTTAACATAATCAAAATCATGTGATGTTTCAAATCAATTTTGATTGACAAATTTGACAGGATTATTTTTTAATCCAATAAGTTTTAGACTGTCAAATTACGCACACTACGTATTGAAAGCCATACCTGGAGCTTTCGTCCGAATACCACTGACTTCATCAACAGAATGATTTCTACTGTTGGGAAACGTTAACACCGCTAATTGTCTTCTTATTTATTATCAATGTATAATTATGTGTAACAGCATAAGAACATACTTGGTTTGCAATAAAAATATTTAATAAATACAGGTATCTTGCCGGTTTCTAATTTTCTTTCGCAAACTATTGTTGAATAGTTTAAATTTTGTCGCCACTAAAAAGCTAGCCATTTTGTAGCAATTCATAAATCACAGTCTAAACTGCATACACTTAGCTCTATAGTTACAATTTGAATGCAAATATAAGAATGCATCATGTTATATCATCCATATTTTTTTATTTAAACATTCAACTAACACAGTACATATATAAAAAGGTATGTGGTATTGTGTGGAGATACAAAACACTTCACATCATGTATTTGCACATATAATAATAGTTACAAAATAAGTAATACTAAAACACTGTCATCAACCTACAGTACAAGAATATTTACGTATATGAAATTACAAAGTGATGTTATTTTATTACCTTGTACAAAATTAAAAATGCTGGTTTTGTACTAGCCATAAAACATTTATCATGGATTAACAAGTAACACAAATTAATTAATTACACAATAGAATTGAAATAATATTAAATGCATTATGCATTTACTATACAGGCTATTTGCTACTGTTTAGAATTACGCTACTGTTTAGAACTACACTATCTTACTAAAAATGATCACAACAGGTACTTAGTGCTTTTACATACTTGTGGTACAGTAAGTTTTGTATTACTAGTTTGACATTTATTGGCAGACACTTGTCGATATACAGACTAAATATGGATGGGAACTTTCATATTTTTTCAGCATAATTGCCTTCAAATTGTTAATTTAACAACCCTTTGACATTGTTTGCACATCTGATCTTATTATGCCATAGCTGAATTTTGTTTATAGATAGACAAATATTGACTTTTCAAAGTTCTATAAAAGTTCACACATGTCCCATCCAAGTAAACCAACAGAACCCATATAGATCACCACAGATGATAACTGTGTGCATACATTGGGAATTTTGATAGTTCAGGAATCCCTCCTTGTTGATTTTTGTAAACCAAAACTGTCAGTTTTGCTGGATAAAATGGATTGTGTGATGCCCAGCTCTTGCCTTGGCAGAACAGCTTCTAAAAACGGGAAACCAACAAATATCTTAAAATTTGGTCAATAATGCAGACAATGTCTTGTTTTTTGTTTATTTCGAATCTGGAAGATTTTTTTTACGTAAGATTGTGGTTCGAAAATCCAACGGTATTGAATTTTGTGGTTTTAGGCCTAAACTTATTATAGTGATATGTAAACTTTCGGGATATCGGTAAAGTGCGAGCAGACGAGGCGTAAATACGTTAAAAATTAAAGCTTAAAAACTAAAATGTTCGATCTGAATATCTTTAAATTTTGTGAATAAATGTGTTTCTGATGGATAACAACGCCAACTTACCAGAATATTGCTCATGATCACAGGTAAAACTTCTTTCTGAGAATGAATAGAAAATGCGTCACGAATCCTGACAAATAAGCAGTAGGGTGTCGTTATTGAAATACCGCGAGAATACTGGAAGATTAGAGATGCCAACTATAATGTTAAAAACAAATATTTTTTTACCAAGCGTTTGTGATTGTTCAGGATAATAATAACAATAAGATATCGAAAAGATCAAAGCCATAAAATTCGAAAGAAATCTGAGATTCGGCAAAATATTTAAGACGGGTTATGTTGACTTAAATTGTGTTTGATGAAGACTGTCACTATATGTAGTGAACCAGTCTTCGGCTTATACCCACTGAAGATGAGTATTCAGGGGAGATAATTGAATAATGACTTAATTCTGGAACGGTTGCGAAGAAAAACAAATAATGCGAGAATATTTAGTGCGATTCGCTACACAATTATGATGTCATTGATATAATTTTTCCTGAGGTATGAATTTATATGTGATTTAGCATAAGTCAAAGTGTTTTTGATTTGTTCAAGGTCATAAATAGCATCGCGAAAATACATGTCGCGTAGCAAATTTTTTTGAGACGCATCCATATGTGGTATTCTTATGTAATTTTATGTCTAAATTTCCATATGTATGAACGGTCAACGCCCGCTTCGCGGGCTTTTGACCGTATTATATGTCACTATACACGCAGAAAACAAGTATTATGAAGAGGATAATTAGGAAATGGTATTGCCTTTCTAAAACATAAATTAAAATTAACCAAATAATATAAAATGTCGATGAAAATCATGGTTTATGTAGGTTCGAAGTTAAAAATATTTATTGCAATATATTTCTACCTGGTATTATTTAATAATAACACAGTTCCTTATTCAGTGCGAATAAGGAATACGGAACTGGTTACTTATTCCTTATTCAAATCGAATTAGGAGCTGGCTTTTTCATACTAAACAAACTATTAAAATGAACCAAAGAGACCAATAAATCAATGAAAATCATTGTAAATTGAGGTTGGGTATCAAAAACATTTATTGCAGTACATCACTGCCATGATTCATTTAATTATAACCTTGTTCCTTATTCGGATTGAAAAAGTAATATGGAACTGGTTCCTTTTTCCTTATTCAAATCGAATAAGGAACTGGAATGTTCTTTCTATAAATTATAAGTCTAAATGAACCATCGAGACGAATAACTCAAAGACATTTATTGAATATGTTGGACGGGTATAAAATTATTAATTGCAGTGAATTTCTACTTTGTTGAATTTAATTATAACATCGTTACTTATTCGATTTGAATAAGGAATAAGGAACTGGTTCCTTATTCCTTATTCAAATCGATTAAGCAACTGGTATTTTCTTACTAAACAAATAAAATAATGTGCATTAAGAGACGCATAAATCAAGGAAAATCACTGCATATGTAGGTTGGGAATAAAAATATGTATTTATTACAGTATTTGTTTTAGTATTCTTGTGTAATGATAACCTAGCGCCGTGTTCGCGGCTGAATAAGGAAAGCGTCACCAGTTGCAATATCTTAAGATATCACTTATAACCACCGAGAACAGTGCAATTGTGTCGATTATCACGACTTTTAATCGTGCGCCAATGTTGAAGGTGGCCGATGCAACGTAAGCATCATAAAGCGAGGAAACGCGCTTTCGGAGATAGAAAATCTATTGAAATAAAACCACCCAATTACATCTATGTAAGTTTTGGTGTTCAATTAAAAAAACAACAACAACGAAATACAGAAGAAATTCGATGAAACTTTCCAGTCTAATAGAGGCGACGTGGCCGATGCTTCCGGTTCAATCTCGCTTTATTGTGACATCAGTGACGTCTTCTTCCGGTGCAGTCTTTCTTTTATGGAGACGTGTTGAAATCATTTTGCATTCTAAATCATATCCCTTCGTAACAGTTTTCGTATGACAACGGAACATTACTAGATATTAATTAAAAAACATGTTTAGTTTTCAGCTATTATATAGTCTTGACCAAAGTTCAGGGTCAGATAAGACTTCAAGAACTGTACCAAAGATATAAGTAACAAATCTTACACACAAAATCGCCAATAATAACGAATATAAAGCTGTGCTATTATTAAATGATCCGAATTAAATTATTCTAAATTATGGCCTCTGAATAAGGAATTGGGCGTAAAGTTAGTTTGATATTCGGAAGCCTGTATTTCGGACGATAACTTTCGGATATGTTATATTTTAGATGGTGTGTGGGTTATTTAAGCCTGAATATGTTATATGGGCGTATTCTGTCAGATTTATTTTATATTATATGTGACGATACACGCTGAAAACAAGTATTATAAAGACGATAATAAGGAAATAGTATTGCCTTACTCAAACATAAATTGAAATTAACCAAATAATATTAAATGTCGATGAAAATCATAGTTAATGTAGGTTCGAAGTTAAAAATATTTAATTCAATATGTTTCTACCTAGTATTATTTAATAAAAACACAGTTCCTTATTCAGTGCGAAAAAGGAATAAGGAACTGGTTCCTTATTCCTTATTCAAATCGAATAAGGAACTGGCTTTTTCATACTGAACAAACTATTTAAATGAACCAAAGAGACCAATAAATCAATGAAAATCATTGTAAATTTAGGTTGGGTATCAAAAACATTAATTGCAGTACATCTCTACTATGTTTCATTTAATCATAACCTATTTCCTTATTCGGATTGAAAAGGGAATAAGGAACTGGTTCCTTATTCCTTATTCAAATCGAATAAAGAACTGCCATTTTCTTACACACACATACAAATAAAATGAACCAAAGAGATCAATATATCAATGAAAATCATTTTAAATGTAGGTTGGGTATTACAATCATGTATTGTAGTACATTTCTAAATAAATTTTTTCGTCATGATAACCAGTTTTTGTGGAAAAAGTAACCAGGTGCACTGTCTTCGGAACAAAAAGGTGTTGTTACCACCAAGACTAGTGTTATTTTGTCGTTTATCACAACCTTTAATCTGGTGGCAATTTTGAAGATCGCCGGTTGTACCGTTGGCATCCAAGATGAAGAAGACGCGTTTTCGGAGATAGAAAATATAATTTAATATAAGCACTCAAGTACAGCTGGTATACGCATTTGTTTTTTAATTAAAAAACAAAAAACAGAGGAATCTCTATGAAACTTTCCAGAGGCCAGTAAGTCGCTGCTTCCAGTGCAGTCTCGCCATTATGGTGACGTCAGTGACGTCGCACTGACGAGAACGCGGTCTGAAATATTCCACCAGCATTCGGTACGAATAAAGTCGAAAATGCTCCGATAAGATCGGCGAGGGACTGTTTACCAAAGAAGCCATCCATCACCGTTTTGTAAACCCCACAGTCAATAATCGTGTTTTGAGGTTAAAGGTCGCCGGATATATATCGTTGGTCCTAATGAGTGAGAAAACGCGTTTTCGCACTTAAACAAATTTTTAAAGAAAACACGCTTTTACAGCTAGTATGCGCACATGCGTTTGCATTATAGAATAAACAAGGGCTGTTTGTAAAACATGCATGCCCCCCATATGGGCTCTCCGTTGTAGTGACAGCCATTGTGTGAATATGTTTTTTGTCACTGTGACATTGACCTTTGACCTAGTGACCTGAAAATCAATAAGGGTCATCTGCCAGTCATGATCAATGTACCTATGAAGTTTCATGATCCTAGCCATAAGCGTTCTTGAGTTATCATCCGGAAACCATTTTTACTATTTCGGGTCACTGTGACCTTGACCTTTGACCTAGTGACCTGAAAATCAATAGAGGTCATCTGCGAGTCATGATCAATCTACCTATGAAGTTTCATGATCATAGCCATTAGCGTTCTTGAGTTATCATCCGGAAACCATTTTACTATTTCAGGTCACCATGACCTTGACCTTTGATATAGTGACCTGAAAATCAATAGGGGTCATTTGCCAGTCATTATCAATCTACCTACGAAGTTTCATGATCCTAGGCATGAGCGTTCTTGAGTTATCATCCGGAAACCATTTAACTATTTCGGGTCACTGTGACCTTGACCTTTGACCTAGTGACCTGAAAATCAATAGGGGTCATCTGCGAGGTATGATTAATCTACCTATCAAGTTTCATGATTCTGTCCCCAAGCGTTCTTGAGTTATCATCCGAAAACCATTTTACTATTTCGGGTCACTGTGACCTTGATCTTTGACCTAGTGACCTGAAAATCAATAGGGGTCATCTGCGAGTCATGATCAATATACCTATCACGTTTCATGATCCTAGGCCTAAGCGTTCTTGAGTTATCATCCGGAAACCATTTTACTATTTCGGGTCACTGTGACCTTGACCTTTGACCTTGTGACCTGAAAATTAAAAGGGGTCATCTGCGAGTCATGATCAATCTACCTATTAAGTTTCATGATCCTAGGCCTAAGCGTTCTTGAGTTATCATCCGGAAACCATTTTACTATTTCTGGTCACCGTGACCTTGACCTTTGACCTAGTGACCTCAAATTCAATAGGGGTCATCTGCGAGTCATAATCAATGTACCTATGAAGTTTCATGATTCTAGGCCCAAGCGTTCTTGAGTTATCATCCGGAAACCACCTGGTGGACGGACCGACCGACAGACCGACCGACAGACCGACAGACCGACATGTGCAAAGCAATATACCCCCTCTTCTTCGAAGGGGGGCATAAATATTGAGGCATCCCGATTAAACTTTAAAAATGTCCTTGAGGAACCTAAACCGCTGCTTCCGTTGCAGTATTGCTTTCATGTTGACGCATTGAAATCGCTTTGCATCTTTAATCATATCCCTTTGTAACTGTCTATGTATAAGAACGGAATGGGATAGCTAAAACATGACTAGTATTCAGCTATCGGATAGTCTTCTGCAGAAGTAAGGGTCAGAAAAAACTTCAAGAACTGTATCAGAGATTTAAATTTAAAAAATCTTACATAAAAATAGCCAATAATAACAAATATATAGCTGCGCTATTCTAGAATTATCCGAACTGAAATATCTGAAATTATGACCTCTAAATAAGGAATTGGCGTAAAGTTAGTTCGTTATTTAGAAGCCTGGACTTCGGACAATCACTTTCAGATATGTTCTATTTAATGTGGGTTATTAAAGCGTGAGAATGTTCTTTGACATTTCTACTGTATATTATATTTTGCGATAAGCGCTGAAAATAAGTATTATGAAGCCGATTGTAAGAGACTGGCCTTTTCATAATCAAACATAAATACAGAAACCCAACATTAATGAACGTCAATGTTAATCATGGTATATGTAATTTGGATTAAAAAAATACTCATTGCCGTACAATTCTACTTTGTTTATTAAAATGATAACCCAGTCCCCATTTTTTAATACTAAATAATGCACAAGTAACCAGTTGCTATAACTTAGAAAAAATATCGGTAGACCTGGTAATCAAATAGAAAAGCGCGATTTCTTCGCTTCCCGTGACCTTTTATCGCGCGCCAATGTTGTAAGTTGCCGGATATACCGTTTGCATCCAAGATCGAGAAAACGCGTTTCTAGTGATAGAACATTTGTTTAAATGCAAACACTCAATTACGGATTGTTAATGCATTTTTAAATGAAACTTTCCAGTCTAATAGAGGCACCCGGGGTCGCTGCTTAAGGTGCTGTCTCGCCTTGTCATTCATGTCTTACTGACGGCAACGTTGTCCTAAATATATCTGATGGTCCCCTAGTATATCGTTGGTCTGCACGAGCGAGAGATATTAATTAACATTTAAAGGGCTAATACAGTCAATTACACATTTTTTAAAGCCAGTACCTAATTCTACTGTAGCATAGATGTGAAATAAACTCATCTTTGTTTATTTGATTTTTAAATTGCACACCTCTTTTTTCTATCTTGTCCCCATGACATACTTAGTTGAGGGAACGACTTCCTACGCACTGCAATTAATAATTTTATACCCGTCCAACATATTGAATAATTTTCGTTTAGTTATTCGTCACGTTGGTTCATTTTGATTTATAATTTATAGAAAGAACCTTCCAGTTCCTTATTCGATTTTAATTAGGAATAAGGAACCAGTTCCTTATTCCTTATTCAAACTGAATAAGGAACTGGATAATCATCACTTAAAACTTAGTAGAAATGTATTGCAATTAGAATTTTACATATACAACCAATATATAAATAATATGTTCATGTATATGTGGTTAATATTGGATACATTGCATAGATGTTTAAGTAAGAAAATGCCAGTTCCTTATTCGATTTGAATAAGGAATAAGGAGCCAATTCCTTATTCCTTCTTCAATCCGAATAAGGAACTAGGTTATGTTTAAATGAAACATAGAGATGTACTGCAATTAATGTTTATGATACCAAACCTAAATTTACAGTGATTTTCATTGATTTATTGGCCTCTTTGGTTCATTTTAATAGTGTGTTTAGTATGAAAATGCAAGTTACTTATTCGATTTGAATAAGGAATAAGGAACCAGTTCCTTATTCTTTTTTTCAATCCGAATAAGGAACTAGGTTATCATAATATGAAACATATTAGAGATGTACTTCAATAAAATGTGTTTGATACCCAACCTTAATTTACAATGATTTTCATTGATTTATTGGTCTCTTTGGTTCATTTTAATAGTTTGTTTAGTATGAAAATGTCAGTTCCTCATTCGATTTGAATAAGGAATAAAAAACCAGTTCCATATTCCTTTTAAATCCGAATAAGAAACAAGGTTATCATTAAATGAAACATAGTAAGGATGTACCGCAATTAATGTTTTTGATACCCAATCTAAATTTACAATGATTTTCATTGATGTATTGGTCTCCTTGGTTCATTTTAATAGTTTGTTTAGTATGAAAACGCCAGTTCCTTATTCGGAACTATGCTATTATTAAATAAAACAAAGTAGAATTGTACTGCAATTACTATTTGTTACACCCGACATACATTTACAATAATTTTCGTTCAGTTATTCGTCTCGTTGGTTCATTTTGACTTATAATCTATAGAAAGAAAATTCCAGTTCCTTATTTGATTTGAATAAGGTATACGGAACCAGTTCCTTATTCCTTATTCACACTGAATAAGGAACTGGATAATCATCACTTAAAACTTAGTAGAAATGTTTTACAATTAGAATTTTACATATACAACCAATATCTAAATAATGTATGTTTATTTATATGTGGTTAATTTTGGATCAAATTCATTGGTGTTTAAGAAAGAAAACTGGTTCCTTTTTCCATATTCAGCCTCGAATAAGGAACTGGATTATAAATAAAAACAAACATGTTTAAATGTACAATATTGATTTTTATCACATACATGTAAAATAATAGTATATGCTTTAGGTTTTGTTGATTTGAAATTACTATTCGAATGAGAAAATATCGGTTCGGTTTTAACAATAAATCCTATGCAAGCGCGAAGAAGAAACATGAATATGTAACGTAATACATAAAGTAAATGTATTCGAGTTAGTTTGATTTGATTTACTTCAGAAATGTTTGCATTATTGTTCTTTTAAACCCTATAACAAATATGTTACGCGTGAATAAGGAACAGTTCCTTTTTCCTTATTAGAATAAGGGATAAGGAACTAGGAAAAAGGAACCAACTTATCACCCATTAGAATGTCATATGCTAGCCCATTTAAGATTCGTTTTTTGCCTTTTAGTTAATTAAGCAATTGCAAAAGGGGGCAACATATTTATGTTTGATATTTTCATATATACGTTTGAAAAATTCATATTTGTGTGCAATATTTCCACATGTATGTTGTACAATATATATATTGACTTACATTTATAAATGACAATTGAATACGAAATCTCTACCTACTCTTTTGTTTCTTGTTGAATACATACCAACCAATGACACTCTTCAAACTTGATTATGAGCACTTTTTTTGTGTATACATGCACTAAACATGTGACAGAAATCCTGGGATATCAATTACCCTAGTAAAAGTATTTGTTCTTTAAGCGTTAATGTTTACTAAATGTCAGAACTTGTATTAGGTAACCATACAGTTACTCAAATTTAATAAAATTGTCAATGCTCCATATTAAACACATATTTTCTTTACCCCATAGTTCGTGTCCCTATTGTTGTTGCTCGTATACGGTAGTTGCACTCGTCGTCAAAATATCGTATTAAATACGAAGTCGCACTAAAAACACTATCAAAATGTAATCCTATGTTTACTTAGTTTCAATTTATAATTCCTGTGATCTGATAACGATATTTATACTTACATACACTTAAAAAAGTGTTTTATCCCTTTATCAAGTATATAAAAATTAAAAAATCATAATAAGTCTTTACTTTCCAAAAGGTTAGAAAAACATGCGTTAATCCAAACTATAAAAACGCAATGAGGTGAAAAAAAATCAACCAATTTGTTATTCTTTTTAAATGTTTTTACATGTATGTTAAATTTTAAATGATTTATTAGTTACATAACACAATTGTCATGTTTAAAATCGCACCAACATTAAATACATTTATCAAAGTTATATAAGTTTTAAAGTTATTTTCTTTTCACTTTTGATTGCACATTTAATCAGATTTCACTACTTTCTTTAATATATTTGTTTACGAATTTTCACATTTAAATAGTAGATATGATTTTTTAGTAGGTATACAATGTTTAACACTTACCCTCTGGCTTAAAATGAAAATAACACGTGCGGCTCTAACGCACCAATCAAAACTACCGCATTGTACATATTCGTCACGCATACAATTGCAATTTGTTCTCTTTTTATTGGATTAAGTTTTATACATTCACCTATCAAAAAACGCATAATTAGTATAAACCATGTTCTTTTTTACATTAATGCACCGCATACATGCTACTTCAAGAACGTTATATTCCTTTTGACAATTCAACTGCAAAATACAAAAACACACACTTGAATACCTTATATAAAACTGATATTATAGATCTAAATGTTTAGGAACGAAATTGCATTACATTGCCGATATTGACGAATTTATCATCACAAATTAAACACGTATAATGAGGCTCCAATACTCGCAATTACACAAAGTACCAAGTTATATGATATGTTCTCACTGGCTCGATGTTAGGGGCTTTTGTACAGCCATTCAAGTCCTATGTCGTCATAGCACACTCTGATTACGTCATTGCCGTCGCGTGTTTGGAGTCGCCGAAAGTTACCATTCCCGAGTGTTTTATTAATGCTTCTCAAATAAACTTGATATTGGTTATCTACGTATTCCCCGTGAAAGAAATCAACCTGATGACAGAAATATGACTTCGTTATGATGAGAGATGGTGATTGTATCTCTTGCCCATCAGACAACTTGATCATTGTTTCAACAAATGGGTTGCTTTCTACGTGCTCTTGAAAAAGGACAGAGAAATAGCTCTTGTTGTACGCACGACTGACTGTAATAAAGTCATTAAACGATGGTGCGAGTTTAATTGATATATTTCCAATGTTCAGCTGCCATATATCGCCTAGAGCTTGTTGTATGAGAACAAGAATACGTTCGAGGTTTTCTTCAAGTGTTGATTTGTATAGACGTGCGACGAAATATTTGATACCGACTAAGCTTTTATCGTTCACTACTTTGAACAAATCAAGCTGCCATTCGCTAAGTCCGTGTCGCAAAAGATCTTGTCCATTTACACTATCTAATAATCCTATTACCTCGTCAGACACAACGACGTCTAATGGGTCCAGTTTAATTAAAACTGAAAATGTATGTCCAACGAAAATAGAAGGAAATTCACATGTGTTGCTCCGTCTGAGTTGACCTTTGGGACACAAAAGTGGACGACAGTCATCCTGAAAAAAATCTTCGTTTAATTTGCAATAATAATTTGCCGGCTAAACTTGAATCAAATTTCATTATAGTGTTATGCTCAATACTGTTTAGAAGTTTACGAAATGTGTTTAGTTTCCTTAAATCAGTAATGTAAACACAGAACATACGATGACCAATATTTACTAAATATATATGTTTATGTGATTATATTTACATGTACCAAACTATCGTTGGAAGAAACAACGGCTTTTTATAAAAAAATATTATATAAAATATAAATGTTATATAAATTAAAAATAAATAATACAAAATACCCAGCACAGTATTAATTTTTAAAAGAAAACAATGAAATTACTTGATCATCTTGGAAATCTATAGATCTAGCTTTGTAAATAAAACAGTCGACTTTTTTATATTTTACCTTTCTTATTTTGTGACAAACCATTTTTTCCACCTTCTCTTCAGTCACAGATTCATAGGTATCGTATGATCCAAGAATCATGATAAGATTTCCCGTACGAATTTCTTGACGTAAATCATTGTTATAATTGGCAAAGCAAAGATCGTTTACCTTTATAGATCCGAAAAATTCTGGTTCGCTACAAAGATAACAGTACACGTTTCGAAACACTCTAGACTGGAAAGAAAAAGGGGCAAATGTTGCATTAAAGCGATGGCACTGCTCCTCAATTTTTAGAAAAGCAATGTCCGTTGTAGGATTAATATCCGAACATTCTTGAATAACATTCAAGTTGCAAAATGCAGATGACAGATCAATATCTTCAGGTTCAGGAAAATGTAGATAACATTTACTGCTTTGTCCTGCGAGAATTTTCTAAATTTCAAATGAATACGAAGCAAGACTCTGTTGTCCGTAGTCAAACATTGGGCATTTAACAGAAAGTATCCAAGGTATAACGTTACTGTCATTATGGCAACGGGCGCTAAACTGGTTGTAATAAATCGTACTCGTGTTGTACGACACGTGCGGGAATAGATTACCCCACCCAGCTGCCTTCATGCTGCGACACGTATCATTGGCTCCTGGACATTTGTCTATCATAAAATATCGTCCGATATGTTTCATCGATGAAATATTACTATTTATAGGCGCAACACATGATGTCTCACCCTTCTCTACTATTCTATAATAATCGCTCTCGTAGAAACAGCAGTTCCTTTTTAGACCACAGTCTGAATCGCACGAGCACGACCGGCAACACGTTTGATACTCTTTGGAAACGTTTATGATCTTCTTGTTATGGTCACAAAAAGAACTGTATGGGCACAATTCAACCAGGCTTGAGGGGAACTGAGATGATTACAGTAACGCCAATGCTACAGACGAAATGTAACAGAGCTGGTAAGCCTGCTTTACGCATGCTTCTGATTCGATTTCAAACCTGTAAAATACACTCACATATATCTATGAAGTAAGGATGGCTATATGGATGGATGGACTTATGAACTGATAGATGGACTTGATTAATGGATTTATTTTATGATGAGCTGATGAATGGATTGATAGACAGATTGACTAAAGGATGGAGGAATCGGATGGAATGGAATGGTGGATTGATGGATTGATCAACGGACGGACGGACGAATTGGAGGATGGAAAAAAGTGCATATGTTGTCGTTTTTAAATTCATAACAGTATAATAGCACCCTAATATGGCTTACAATGATATTGACTATTTCAACATTTAAGCGATGTACACATATTCAAGGTACTGCTTTGTAATTTTGTGTTGGTTTGTTTGAAGTAATGAACTAATGATCTTAACATACTAATTTTGAAAAAAAGTATTCGTAGAAAAATGGTTTTTAAGCGTGCACTATGTTAATATAAAGGTGTGAATCTCAGAAACATTTTGAAAGCAATCATCCAATGAAATCATCTTCGTGTTACAACATAGCAATCTATCAAAACATATGTAAAATAACACTTTGTTGATTTAACCCTAACATTTAAAACAGCTAATTACTACTTAATTGTAAAAGTTTTAAAGTGTACCGTAAGTATATTTTTGCTGCCCATTTCTTTGCATAGATAATTAGAGTCATACACATACATATTGTGCACAACCCGATGGCATTTTTTACATAATTCTGATTACCCAGTATCACATAAAGCTATGCTAATGCTTAAAGAGCCTTTTGAAGACACACTTACTATCTTTAAGACCGTATAACTCGTGATAAGTATCAAAGTAATAGAATTGAAGATTAGTACAGCATTACCTCAACGAAATGGAACAATATGTAACCTGTTGCTATTCTAAAGCGCCATTTACTCGTCAATGACGAATCGGAAGACAGACAATGTTTAACAATTGACGTCGAAAGTTGAGACAGATTTATGCTTAGAAATCCCCCAAATTCACGACTGCCATATACAATCTTTAAATTTTACTCTTATTACGATTTATCCTAATAGTTCCAAGATAAGACAATATAATTATGGGTGATTCAAATTTTAAATCATTGATTAAAATAATACGGATGCTATTTATATACTATTTCTATGATGGTTATATCTTGTCCTTATCTTCCTTATTTATCTGGTAATCGTATAGCTATAGCGGATCAATAAATCTCCTGAAACCGTCTCTGGCCCTTTATTCAAATAAACAGATTATAACAAGTTAATGTTTTAATACTTTTATATCTCAAAAACATTTTTAATGCCTCGAACTCATTGACATTTTAAATGAACTATATTAATTTATTATTCATATTATGGAAATGCAATAAAAATAGTTAAAAAATAAAAGATTGCAACTTGTGTTTTTTTGTTGTTAAATTTGTATAAATTTATTTACAATTAAACAAATAATTATTTATGTTTAAACATATTACATATCATTAAATAACACATATATATGGCTTACCTTAACTATTTAAGTCAAATACAACCTAAATACTTTAAACAGTCTGTGGCATTTTACCGTACATGTAAACGTCTTTTATATACAAGAGTTACATTACACATAATTATATAAGAAATAAATTACATACTTATATACAAACAATTAGAAGAAATGATATTACATATAGCATAAAGATAAATTTATGGAGATCATCAGTATCAAATGTTTCGGCGTTAAGATTTATTTTCAACTGTGTCTACCTTTCCAACACATTTAATTGAAAACGAATAACATTTCTTTATTAAATGCCACATAAAATTCGTTTATGGTGTAATAAATAGTGTAAACGTTATCAATATCTAATTGCAATTATTTTTAATGGTTAAAAAACAAATCGTATATGTATTTAATATCTTTAATTTTAGGGAAGAGCGAATGAATACCATTTTTTTGTTTATAGTACAATCGACGTCAACATTTTCATTACAATGTTTGAGCACTTGGAAAACCCTGTTATTTTTAAGCATGCAAAATATGTATGGAAGGATATAACGGCCGATCCATTCATGTTGCCAAATGACTATTTCATATTGCTAAATGACAATTGCATGTTCTTTGCTAGTATTTTAGACATAATCATATGGGGATCGATTAATGCAATCATTAATTCAAAATCGGTTAATAATATCGGTTAATATGATAAAATACGATAATTCGTATGAAAAATACTTCCACACATATTATGTATAAGATGTCATTCTTGTTAAAATTTTAAGGCAACGTTTACTTGTTTACAGAAGTACGATTTTGCTCTGATTTTGCGGATATAATTTGTTTCCAAAACGAAGCAAAACAAGGCCTCAAATGTGCTTTAATGTTTAAAACGAAGCGTTATAAAAAATATGTTGAAACAAGTTTATTCCAAACCAAATACTGAATTGAAAATTGACTGTCGATTTATTTTTACATGTACAGGGTACTACAGTTGAAATAAATACATATACAGGGTACTACAGTTGAAATAAATACATGTACAGGGTACAACAGTTGAAATAACTACATGTACAGGGTACTACAGTTGAAATAAATACATGTACAGGGTACTACAGTTGAAATAAATAAACGTACAGGGTACTACAGTTGAAATAAATACATGTACAGGGTACTACAGTTGAAATAAATACATGTACAGGGTACTAAAGTTGAAATAAATACATGTACAGGGTACTACAGTTGAAATAAATACATGTACAGGGTACTACAGTTGAAATAAATACATGTACAGGGTACTATAGTTGAAATAAATACATGTACATGGTACGACAGTTGAATAAATCCATGTACAGGGTACTACAGTTGAATAATACGAAATAAATATATGTACAGTGTACTACAGTTGAATTAATACATGGTTAAGGTACTACATTTGAATAATACGAAATAAATACATGTACAGGGTACTTCAGTTGAATAAATACATGAACAGGGTACTACAGTTGAATAATACGAAATAAATACATGTACAGGGTACTACAGTTGAATGAATACATGTACAGGGTACTACAGTTGAATAATCAGCGTGAAGCGAAAATTGAAAAAAAGGATGTTTAATTATTACTAAATAATAAAGGTTTTAAAAAATGTTTTATAATTTGCATAATGGGAAATATATTGTGGTTCGTTGTGTACGTGTTTGCATGCATCCGTTCGTAGGTGCGTTTATCCATTCTTGTTCGGACTGTAAATTTGTTATCCGTCACATGATTTTAAACGAACATACCACACATGTTTACTTTAATAAGGAGGCGTGTCGTGTGTAAGACCCATTTCCTATTTGGGCATACTTTATCTTTTTCAGACAATAACTTTATTATTTATCATTCAGTTTAAAAATTAATTACAACAAATATTTAACAATCTTGAAACAGTGTGTCGCTTAAGCGACATGTCCCTACCACAAAGGTCAAATTAATTATTTGGGGTGAAAGATCACATTTGGGCAAAGGACAAAATCACACTTGGAAATTAATATATGAAAAAACTTAAAAATCTTGTATTTTCGTCGGCGTGGTTTTTCACAAATGGTCTCGCTTCGTGGATTTCTGATTCTGGAAAAACAAAAAGATGACGAATTTGCGTTGATCATTTTCCGATGAATTTGTGTAAATTTGTGGATAGGTCAACCCAAACAATCAACGAAATGTAATGTACCACGAAGAAAAACTGATTTAACAGTGTCGGAAAGGGGGCCCGATAAATCACAGCTTGGTGGTTGCCTTTCTATACAAGAGAGCGAAGCCGATGGCTTGCGCAACAAATATAACAACCAGGAGGATAATGAACTTTGCACTGTTGATCATTTACCCCGTCACCACTGCCTCACCTTTGGCTGAAACTTCATACTTCATTTGAGCCTCGCTCTGGGAAAACGGAGATTGGTGCAAGTGCGTAAAGAAAAGTCTCAGATCAAGCCTCGCAGTCCGATACTTTAATAAAGAGAAACGGCGAATAGAAGCAACTAGTACAAGCTGTCGTAGGTCTTAAAATTGCTGACGTTAATAATTTGTGAAGAACAAATAATGTTGGAAGCATTTAGAGATGCGATATGGATAATCGTCATTCACTTGAAAAGGTAGGTTTCTTTGTCTATGTCCAAGGCCCATAACTTCGCAAAAATCACTGGACCGGAACGAATCTCAAACTTCATCTGTAAGTCATAAAGTCTTTAAAGGTAGACTCGCACACCGAATATCAGGTCAATATCTTAAAGCGTTTTGATAAAAGTATGGAAAATGAAATTCCGGAGGAACAGACGGACGGACGGACAATTTTCAACGGTGATGTTACTATTCATCTAATTTCGATTATTTATTAATACATGTAATATTTTTTCAGGTTCATAATTTATGGACAATGGTGCATACTATTGTGTATAATGTATATTGTATATATGTATATATATTGCAATACACTTACAGCGGCCAATCGCAAATAGTTGACTACCGGTATATTTTGTTCTATAAATAATTGTTAAGAAGAGGGTGAGGTAACCATTGATAATGCAGAGAGGACTGAAGATCGAGCTGCGGTAGAATCTACAGAGCGGCGAAAGAAAGTGATGTGGCCCGCAAGTACAGAGAGAGCGAAATGGAAGGGGTTTAAGAGTAGCTGGAACTGGTAATGGAGAACGTTCTGAAAGGCAAAGTAGAGAGCAAGCTGAGCTGATCTACACATTTGGAAAAGAGCTATTCGGAACAGCTCAAGAGAAAGTCGGACAACCCAAGGTTGGCGGGAATAGAAGACAGCAGAAGATTTCCAACCTAAGGGGAGAACTCAGACGCTTAAAAAGCAGATTCAGACAAGCAGAGGAGGAGGAGAAACAAGGTCTGGCTGAACTGAGAGACGGTGTACGGAAGGAGATCCAGTGTTTACGGAGAGCAGAAAAACTGCGCAGGAAGAGACATTAGAGAAGGCGAAAGAGAGATCAGTTCACTAGCAATCCCTTTCAGTTTGTGAAGCGTTTGCTCGGAGAAAAGAAGACTGGCGAACTTCAATTTACAAAAGAGGAGGCAAACAAGTACATAAAAAATATCTACAGTGACAGTGACCGTCACAAGGAACTGGGCGAGTGCGACAAGTTGCTCACACCAGATGAGCCTGATCATGACTGGATTGCGCAGAATGAAGTTCACACCCCAGAAATCAAGGAGCATGGTTCTGAGTAAACGAAAGATTCAAGAGAGTGCAAGATATAGAATCAAAGATCAGCTCATCCCGACTGTTAAGGAGCAACCAGTGAAGTGCCTCGGAAAGTGGTTTCGAGACTCGCTCAATGATCAACAGAGTATCAAAGACACGGTAGTGCAAATGGAGAACTGGTTGAAAGATGTAGACAAGTGTGGTCTGCCAGGAAAATTCAAGGCCTGGATTTACCAACATGACATCCTACCACGCCTATTGTGGCCGCTGCTGGTGTACAGTGTACCGTCATCAACATTGGAAGCAATGGAGAGGACAATAAATTCATTCCTCAGGAGGTGGATGGGGTGCCAAAGAGTTTCACCAGCCTCGGTTTGTACTGCACAGGCAGCAAGCTGCAGATACCTCTCAGATCACTGACGGAGGAATACATGGTCACAAAGGCTCGGAAAGTCATTATGCTACGAGACAGTAGTGATGAGAAGGTTAGAGAAGCAGGAGTGCAGGTCAACACCTGGAGGAAGTGGAGGGCTGACAAGGCAGGTGAAGAGGCTGAGGCTCGTCTTCGGCACAGCGACATTGTCGGTAATGTCGCACACAGGCGACTAGGTTTCGGATGCGTCACCCATTCGCAGTGGAGCAAAGCCAGTGCAAAAGACCGACGCACCCAAGTGCAGGAAGATGTTCGCCGAATGGAGGAAGAATCCAGGCTCACCAGAGCTGTTACCCTATGGAAACAGGGAAAATAGCTGAACTGGGAGGGCGTACCCCAGAGGAAGCTTACATGGAATGCGATCTGGACCATGGAAAGCGACCGACTTAGTTTCCTGCTCAAGTCTGTCTACGACGTGCTGCCAAGTCCAACAAACCTAGTGACTTGGGGTCTTGCCGAAAAGCCAGATTGCAAGCTCTGTGGAAGACCAGCGAATCTGGAACATGTCCTGAGCTCATGCAGGACAGCCCTATCTGATGGCAGATACAGATGGCGCCACGACAGGGTTCTTGCTTCAATCGCCGATAATTTAGATCAAGCACGAAAAGCGCAGAAGACGACCAACAAAGGCCCCTCATTCATTTCCTTTGTCAGAGCTGGAGAAGATGAGGGCAAAGGCCAAAAGCGCATGTGGGATTCTTGGAACGGCAACAGACTGGAGAATGGAAGCAGACTTGAAGAAACAGCTCAAGTTTCCACAGGAGATCACCGTGACAAACCAGAGACCCGACACAGTACTGTGGTCAGCTGCATCAAAATAGGTTGTGATGGTACGTGGAGCTCACAGTACCATGGGAGGAGTGGATTGAAGAGAGCTTCGAACGGAAGCGCGAAAAGTACCAGGATCTCACAGATACCTGCACAGAGAAAGGCTGGAAGGCATGGTGTTTTCCGTAGGAGGTGAGCTGCAGAGGTTTCCCAGCGCAATCACTGTGGCGTACTTTCAGCAGACTGGGTGTTACAGGACAGGTTCGGAAACGGTACATATCGGTTGTTGCACATGAAACGGAGTCTGCTTCTTGTGGCTATGGCGGACGAGAGAGGAGAGGTGGATAGGGGGACACATGGCAGTTGACTAGAGACTGGCCACCGAGACCTGGCAGATGAGGAAGTGTAGCGGAGGCTTACTATCTCCTGGCCGGAAATTGATCACTTCCGGTCGGCACACCATAGGAGGACGTAGTAGGACAGTGCCGAAACGTCCGATGAATATGGTCCCACCTGACAACTATTTATTTTAAGATTTGAAGTATACTTTATATTTATTTTAAACAAACTTCATTAAAATGTGTGTCCCTATTTTTGTCTTGTTTACGAATATGAGATCTCCCGTTTGCGATCATGGCCTATGTTCTGAATTGAGTTTACAATATTCTTACAATTACACTTTTTACATAAAATATTCTTAATTATTAAGCAACTTCATCAACATAATTATCTTCCTCTATCCAGTATTCGGTCTTTAGCTACACTCAAAGTACCAATCGTGATACATCGGCTATCTCGGATTCCTCCGTAAGATTGATTTATGAAATAAATCGTCTGCTGATCCAGAGTGTCAAAGTACGCTCATGTGAGTGATCACGTGCAGATTACAAAATGGCGTACGCAATACAGGTAAGATACTGATTGCCGGTTTTCGGTTGTTTAAATAATAAGCTGTGTCTACAAATCGCTTTGTCAATATGAATATCCAGAGTTGATAATGTATTGTTATGTATGCTAATTGACGTTATACATAGTTTGCAATGAAGTAAGGTTAGTATGAAATTAAACTGTTTTCAAGATATTACAGGTGTTAGTCCAAATTTTTGACGCTCTTAAATACTAGAGTTGCGACACCTTAAGGGTTTCGCGGGATGGAATGAGTGGGAACTAAAAAAATGTGGGTTCGAAAATATTGGGTAAGAAAATGCGGGAACACACATTTTTGGTACTAAACAAATGTGGGTACGAAAACTTTGGTTACGAAAAAAAATGTGGGTACGAAAATTGTGGGTACAATGGGTCAATGTTAAGGTTTTAGCATGGCGGACGCCAGAAGGCGAAAAGACATGACACATACGATGAGCTGGCTATGAGAATACCTCAGGTATTCTCCGAAAACAGCCGAGCTCATATGCATAAGTCAGTGAGTAATACTCATTAAAAGCTAGGCACGGCGTATAAAATCAGAACCACTGGGCCGAATCTGCTGAAACTTGGCCGCATTATAGATTATGGTCCAAACAAGCTACAGAATGTGCGCTTTTGGACCTGACAGCGTAAAACATTAACCAATAATGAACAGCACAAAATGGGTCATTTTGAACAAAAAAATGTAAACTTTAAGTGGCATTTAATGACTTTTAGACATCAGAAAGTTTCAAATTTTTGATATTCTGCACACTTCGACTTGTTTTTTTTTTTAAATTTAGAAACAGTTATGCTTGGGATGTCTATAAACCCTGTTATTGAATGTCAAATTTGGCAAAAAATTACAAAACAATCCCAAAAATGGTTAAGCAGCAATTCCCCTTTAACATTATTCCTTATATTTAATTGAATTCTTTAAATAGATAACTGTGTATATTTAATCATAATGGGCTCTGTATATCACACATGATAGGCCACTGCTGGGGCTTGAACCCAGAACTCATCTCACATTGTAAGATGCGTTTTTCAATTAAACTACAATGACTGTATCGTGTGAAGTGGAGCCAACATACACCCACATAAGTGAAAAAATCATTCCGTCCATATATTTGTCGTGGGTGTTTTCTGACACATGTTGCATAACTGTTTGCAACAAAAGATGTATACATAGATACATAAATGGGGGAAAAAAACGTCTTTTTTAATTTTTGTTTCACATATAAACATTTCCTAGCAATGATTAATAATTATATCATGTTGAAATCATTTCTAGACCAAATATTACTGAAACTGCAAAAAAGTATAAGATGGATAGATATAATGTATCATTCTATCTAGTACAATGAACAAATGTTCTTCCGATGCCATTTTCACTAAGGTATTGGTATTGAATCCTGATGTACTACTAAAAATGTATGTCGGTTAGCAATAATAATTCAACAAATCCTCATATTCAAGCTGGGTCATCACTAAGTGGAACTAGAAATGGCGCGGCAGAGGCCGACGCGTATCCCCACGCCGCATGTTTGACCCAAGGGCGCCCCAGGGTTGATCATGGGGCCATGCATAGTTGAGATTGACTGTATTGTCATAAGAGAAGTTCAGTATCAATTAGAAGTGAATGGGTGTAAAAATAAAGAAGTTATAGTAAAAGGCAATTTTGGGAGGGTGTGGCCTATGTGGGCGGGGTGCCCCAGGGTTGGTAATGGGGCCATGCATAGTTGAGATTGACCGTATTGTCATAAGAGAGGTTCAGTATCAATTTGAAGTGAATCAGTGTATTAATGAAGAAATTATAGTAAAAGGCAATTTTGGGCGGGTGTGGTCTATGTGGGCGTGGCGCCCCAGGGTTGGCAACGGGGCCATGCATAGTTGAGTTTGACCGTTTTGTCATAAGAGAGGTTCAGTATCAATTTGAAGTGAATCAGTGTAGAAATGAAGAAGTTAATGTAAAATAACCTAAATTTTTTTTATAGTAAATGGATTTTTTTGGTGGGTGTGGCCTATGTGGGCGGGCGCCCCAGGGTTGGGATTGGGGCCATGCATAGTTGAGATTGACCCTAATGTCATAACAAAAGTTCAGTATCAATTTGAAGTGAATCCGTGTAGAAATGAAAAAATTATAGTAAATGGAAATTTTTGGTGGGTGTGGCCTATGTGGGCGGGGCGCCCCAGGGTTGGGAATGGGGCCATGCATGGTTGAGATTGACCGTATTGTCATAGGTGAGGTCCAGTATCAATTTGAAGTGAATCGGTGTAGAAATAAAGAAGTAAATGTAAAATAACCTAAAAAAATGAGTGATAATTTCTGACGCGGCCCCACCCCAACCCCTATAACTTTTGACCCAGGGGTCAGATCAAAATTCCAAATAGTGCACCGTCGCACATATGCTCATAGCTACCATGTGTGTAAATTTCAAGGTTCTAGTGCTTTTAGTGTAGGAGGAGATAGTGGCCAGGACGGACGGACAGACGGACAGACGGACGGACGGACGGACGGCGGAGATCACCACAATATCCCCACCTTTTTTTCAAAAAGCGTGGGGATAATTATTTGTGGACATATAACAGAAAAATGCATTTCATGCCTCTATATTGCTTTAACAGGAATCCCAGCTTTTTGTATGAACAAAATTCCCTGATTTTTCCCTGATGGAAAATAAAACTTCCAGGATCATGATTTTGACCTATTTCTTGTTTTAGACACCCTGAATAAATAGCAGTTGCAGACATAACTAAGCTACACGTATACTACAAAGTCACGATAGATATGCAGAGGAAATGATTTGCTGTTTAAATTGTATGGACTTCTCGACACAAGTCGGGAAAGTCTGACCAAACAAAATTCCCTGATTTTTCCCTGATTTCACAAACTTTCCAAATTCCCTGACTGGAAAAAAAGAGTCTTTTTCCAGTTTTCCCTGATTTCCAGGTTGGCTGGGAACCATGTTTAACTTTGATAAAATGTTCTTTAGATGCCATGTGTATTAATTTATATGTCTTTTTTTCTGAGATATTAATGAAAATGCCTGTGGGTATGTGGCGAATACTAGTATTAAAAAAATCTGCAACTTGATATATGGTGTTAACACGGTAAAATTGTATGAGCCCAAATTATAATAGATGAATGCGTATTATGCTTCTATGCTTATACTATGAGGACATGTTCATACAATGCCATTTTTATTAATATAGATGCCAAATTTAATGAAACAGACTTGAAAATGTGTGTTGCCAGATACCAAGTAAGAAAAAAATCAGCATTTTTATGTAGGGCTTTCACACAGTAAAATTGTTTGTGCCCAAATAATCATAGATGAATGCATATTAGGCTTCAATGTTGCTTATACTTTGACTACTGGTTCATACGATGCCATTTTTATAAATATCTATGCCAAATTTAATGAAATAGACTTGAAAATGTGTGTCGCCAGGTACCAAGTAAGAACAAAATCAGCATTTTTATGTAGGGTCTTCATACGGTAAAATTATTTGTGCCCAAATAATAATAGATGAATGTATATTAGGCTTCAATGTTGCTTATATACTATGACGACATGTTCATACGATGCCATTTTTGTTAATATATATGCCAAATGTAATGAAATAGACTTGAAAATGTGTGTCGCAAGATACCACGTAAGAAAAAAATCCGCATTTTTATGTAGGGTCTTCACACTGTAAAACAGTTTTATACGTGGACATAGCATTTTCATGGAGCCCGTAAAGAAAGGGAGTTAATTGTGTAATTTGTGCTGATCAGAAACTTATAACAGTCGTCTCCCTTGAAATATTTGCACTTTATGAGACACCACAAACCATGGCGTCTCATCAGGATCCAAACTGTATTCTAAATCGTCACACTAAGCCCTCATAAGTTATTCATTGTATATGCACTATATAAAACAACCATATAATATATCTAATATATCCAGACACACGTATTATACCCAAATATTAGAAATACACAATTTTATAACAGTAAAAAACAATGGTATTTCACAAACAATTGCAGTCGTTAATAAATGCAGAAAAGCATCATCTACACGTTTCATACGGTATTCAGTTTATATGCAAACGCATTTAAATATATTTACCTCGATACTCGACCAAGCTGTTGAAAAATTATATTAATTAGAACGAGAACAAGTAAGATTAATGTGTTGTTTTCACATTTCTTTAAATGGCTGCCAATACCGCATGTAATAAAACAATCGAAGCGCATGCGCATAAAATATGTTACACTCCACTAAACTAGTTGCAGCAAAGACATTCACAGGCGTTCATGTCACTTATATTCATGATATTTCCATATGCGAGTGTGATTGTAAACACAAGTTTCTGAAAACAGTGCGAAAAGGGGCATTACGCAAAGCCAATAAATCTGCGCAGATTTTTGTCAATATTGACAATAAACTGCATGTTTTCTTACCGTTAGTAATCCGACAGTCCGTTGGTCACATTGTGCATTAGTCCGTTTAAGTTATTATTGCCTTACACTTTTCAATATAAATTTATGAACTTTAAACAAAATAAGTAACTAACTAAGTAACTATTTAACTGACTAACACGCGCGTTTTTTTTCCCAATATCCGAGACATTTTACTTTCGCACCTTGCCCTCAATGTCTGGCTTTTAAAGTTTACCGCCTTTTTGCGAATACAATGACGTTTACATATGAATTGCCCAATGAAAATTTCGGCGGGATGACGTCAGGCGCCAAAACTGGCGCGTGGTTTTTCCCGGTATAGACCCAGTGTGTCAACGCTGTAAATGCATTGTGGGAAACGGACTATTTCCAGCATGGCGCCCGTAAAGATTATGAACACGGAAGTAAAAATAGTAATAAATTATTATCAAAAACAGGCCTCATCAAACCGGGTCAGCCATGATATATTCTTGGATGCAGTTTGTGCTTCAAAAGGAGCTACTTTTCATGCCAGCCTATCGATGTAATATTCACTAAACACGTTGCAATGACTGTTATCTTCGAAATAATAAATAAATATTTACAATGTAATACCTGCATTAAAACGACTTCTTTTACATGCCGGCTACTATTCCCAAATACATCAAGTTAAATGTCACAAATGCTTTTGTTTTACCGCATAGTTGCTGCCCATATAACTGGCTACTCAATTTTTTTGGAAAACACTGAATTATGCGTGACAAACACAACATTAAAATACATTAATATCCAAAGATTCAAATAATTTCCCACGAGATAAGTCAAAAATTGCATAATCAATTGAATGAAAAATTAAAGTAAAAAAGCCAGATTTTACATAAATTTCAGGTTAATAAACACAAGGTTAAGGTAGTTGGTGAGATATAATCATTATAAAGTTAGTAAGGCTTCATTGGTCATTGTTGGCACAGTACTTACATGCACCTCAGGTACTCTTAAGTATACTTACATGTACCCTGGGTACGATAAATATACTAAAACGTAACTGAGAATTTTAATGCTAAATCAGTTGTTGTCGGCTAATTTGTAAAAATTAATTATGTTCACATTTAGGTCAATTTTCCTTTTAACAGCCTTTATATTATAGACATGCATACTCAACTAGAAATGGTGCGGCAGAGGCCGACGCGTATCCCCACGCCGCATGTTTGACCCAGGGGCACCCCAGGGTTGGTAATGTGGCCATGCATAGTTGAGATTGACCGTATTGTCATAAGAGAAGTTCATTATCAATTAGAAGTGAACTGGTGTAGAATTGAAGAAATTATAGTAAAAGGCAATTTTGGATGGGCGTGGCCTATGTGGGCGGGTTGCCCCAGGGTTGGTAATGGGGCCATACATAGTTGAGATTGATCGTATTGTCATAAGAGAGGTTCAGTATCAATTTGAAGTAAATCGGTGTAGAAATGAAGAAATTATAGTAAAAGGCAATTTTTGGTGGGTGTGGCCTATGTGGGCGGGGCGCTCCAGGGTTGATAATGGGGCCGAGGTTCCGTATCAATTTGAAGTGAATCGTTGTAGAAATGAAGAAATTATAGTAAAAGGCATTTTTGGGTTGGCGTGGCCTATGTGGGTGGGGTTCCCCAGGGTTGGTAATGGGGCCCATGCATATCTGAGGTTGATAGTTTTGTCATAAGAAAGGTTCAGTATCAATTTGAAGTGAATCGGTGTAGAAATTAAGAAATTATAGTAAAACTGCAATTTTTAGTGGGAGTGGCCTATGTGGGCGGGGCCCCCAGGGTTGGTAATGGGGCCATGCATAGTTGAGATTTACCGTATTGTCATAAGAGAGGTTTGGTATCAATTTGAAGACAATCAGTGTAGAAATGAAGAAATTATAGTAAAATAACCTAAAAAATGAGTAAAAATCTCTGACCCGGCCCGGGCCCAACCACATAACTTTTGACCCAGGGGTCAGATCAAAATTCCAAATAGTGCAGGGTCGCACATATGCTCATAGCTACCATGTGTGTAAGTTTCAAGGTTCTAGTGCATATAGTGTAGGAGGAGATAGTGGCCAGGCCAGGACGGACGGACGGCGGAGATACCCACAATATGATCAATATCCCCACGCTTTTCAAAAAGTGTGGGGATAAAAAGCAACATGATGCAGAAATTTTAAAATAGAAGTTTGTTTAAGGTAAACAATATCGTTTAACGGTAATCAGTAGCGTATCGGATTTTGGGAGGATATACAACTCAGGTACAGTCTAATATCACCGGGTACGTTTAAGTATATACTCCGTACCCGGGGTACATGTAAGTATACTACCCAGGGTACATGTAAGTAGTACCCGAGCCAACAATGACCAATCGAGCCTTAGTAAGTGAGTGATGGTGTATCAGATATACACCCTCAGTAATTTCATACCATACAAGACTGAGCTTTGCTGTTTGATCAGTTTCATCTTTTCTTTAATATCACGGGTTAGAGAAAAAAAACTCTATCATGATAAAAAACAATGTAAATAGAGGGACAAATGCTTACTTCCCATTCATTGTAGATTTAATGATTAATTTGTCCAGTGTGAGTCTTTGCATATAGTATACTGTTAATTTGTTTAACAGTTTAAACACAAGAGTTGTCGTTAAATTAGGACCTCTGTCACACAATATCATAATAAAAAAAATGATAATAATTATAGGCATATGAAATGGCCGTAAATAACTTTAAATAAAAAATAATTACGATTTCTTTAAACTGAATTTTTTTTATAATAGACTTGTTTTTTTACCTCAATTATTCAGCATTATAGATATAGAGAATATTATGTGAGTTTTGGATCAAGTTTATCATGCGAGGCTTAGAACCGATGAAGCGCGAGGCTTGCCGCTAACATGGTTCGTGCCGAGCATGATAAACTTGATCTTTATCCAGTTTATCCACATAATTTTCTATTTATCCTTTTTTGTGGTCATTTATCGTTCAAAAAAAGTATAAATACTTTAAAATTCAAAGAAACAGCGCTGGTTTTCCAAGTTGACTTCAAAGTGTTTGTTTACTTCAACGTCATCATTTGCTATGACGTCACATTTAAACATATAGTGTTCTTAAGATAGAGGTCGGAAAAAATAGCGATAGTATTAAGGTAAAGTTTATACGATCGTTGTTATACTATCGATTTTCAGCTGGTAATAGGATAAAAAAAATGTACCCATGGGGGTAAATACCCCCACTTTTCAAAGCATAGGGGTAAATGGTCAAATTTCGCCTTGGTTGAAGGGTAATTTGCTAAAAGTAAAACCAGAATATAGCCGGGGTACAGACACTCTACTTTAATAACAATTAACCACTAACTATGTGTATTCCTTCATATTAGTAGGTTTCTTAATTTCTTGTTATTTTAACTTGTTGGCAGATTACATTTAAGATCTTCGTCGTTATTATCCACCACCGTGGCCAACGGAGAACTTTTTTGCCAACTTTCAACAGTTGTTTTATTAGCATTTTAGTGGTTCCTTTTTGATTTTAAAACAGAGGAATTTAAATCATTCAGTATTGGCAGTACAATTTTATTACTCGATACAATTTTTGCCATACACAAAGAATCAATTGTACTTTGAGAAGTAATTTGTGTTGGCTTGGAAGAAGCCATGCTGACCACTTCATGTAATTTAATAAACACATAAGCGCTTGACTGTCTGTTAAAAAATCAATACTAAATTTACCATGCATCTAGATGCTACAGAGTATACATACCGACTGGCTAACTATTTCTACAACCAGCTCTAATTTTTACGATAACCAGTCTCATTTTTTGGCTAAAGACAATCAGCTGTTTATATTTTTTGTTTATGATATACGCATCAGTGCCCCAGATAAGCTGTGTATCTGCGTCTTTCACCCTATTAAAATGTCTAAAAACGCAAAGAAATTCAATAACATGCCTATTGAAAACGCAACCATTTTGATTTGTGCGCAAATTCGTCAAATTCAATGCGTACAACACAATAGCTTCAATCGAAAATACTAAATGCTCATTTTCGGTATTTTCTCTTTGAAATTATTATCGTCACGCGTATTTATTAAGCAAGCGCCTGGATGACGGACCATGAAAACAGTCAAGCTTTATTCAAACTCTCTGCGTTCTAGATTTCATAGTTAAATAAAGTGTGATCAAATTGTTTTCCTCGACATACATGCGTTTTCAATCTGACTTTATCCGTCGCTCATTGTGCATGTATTTATAAAGTGCCCGTACTTTCAGTTTCTATAACGATGCAAAATAAAAATGTCTAAGAGAGGTCGAAAGACTTCCGCTATTGTTGAGAAAAAAATATCAGTCGATCGCAAACTGTTTCGAACCAAGAAAGCAAGAGCCAAATGATCATTCGTGTTATCGAATTTTTGTTTGTTTTAAGTTTATATTAAGGACAGTTTCAATGATTAAAGATGTTATGAAACATCAGTTTATTAAAGTTAATTATGATAGTTTAAAGTTTTATTGAATCAGTACAAGTGAGCATCTTCCACAGAAGTAAAACATTAATGATATAAAGGTATGCATTTTTATAAATTATTTCACCCTATTTCAAGAAGGAAATCACCCTATTTTTCAAATCAATGGGTGAAAACCCTATTTCTCAAATAATTATCTGGGGCACTGCGCAGAGAATTTACAGCATTAGCGTAAGTCCAGATTGGCTTGCTTAAATGTACGCACGGAAATGATAAATTGAGCGTATCTTGATATTTCGAATGCGTATATTACGCTGATACGCAGCTTATCTAGAACGCTGATTATTATTAAATAAATAAATAGTGAAAGCTGTTTTTGCAAAAATTAGAGGAATTTGCAACGCAAATGGTCAGTATTTTAATTACCGGTAGAGGAATTTGCAATGCAAATGGTCAGTATTTTAAAAAGTGTGCAACTCATTTTTTCACATTTTTCGACAGTTAGCGACTTTTTTTCTCACAAATTTGAATAGTTTGAGACTCATATTTTCACTAATTTGAACAATGCTCAATTAATTATTTTCACTATTTCCAACAGTCACAAGTCATTTGTTCACAATTTTGAACAGTGTGCAACTTACAGGGGACAAAAATATTTCTAAACTGCACTCGTCCTGCAGGACGAGTGCATTTAAATGTGCACTCGTCCTGCAAACACATATGCACTCGTCCTTGAATATGTGTGAAATAAAGTTTGCAAAGGGCTAATATGACTAATAAAATTTACTATATCACTGCTAAAATGCTGCTTACTCAGTTATTCATGCCAGCTGATCAAAAAAGAAATGTTGAGCAGTGAAATAAGTTATTTATGAGGAACACAAAATAAATAAATGAAGACTGCTGTTTTACTTTTTCTAATGCTTGCGTGCTTTCCTGTTTGGGATGTTTGAACACCAAACTCCCCCCCATCCCTTTAAAGAACGCTCAAATGTCAGACATTTTTCGGACGAAATTCAGACTAGTTATAAACTGTACTTTGCAGTTAAATAATTCTTTAAAAATCAATACTTACAGTGAATGCAGTCGGATGTTTCCCTGTCAACATTGACACCAATATTTACTCGCGACTTAGTCTCGCATAACAATGCGCACCTGTTGTATGAAATTTACAATTACAATTTCCAGTTCATTCTCGTTCTACTTTCGGAATAGATATGCTTTAAGAAAATGATTTTATTTAATTATTTACGGGTCTTAAAAAACATATTTTAACATCAGCTTTTTCTCTCGTCCTGTAGGACGAGCGCTTTAGGGAAATTCACTTGTCCTTTAAAGATTTCACTCGTCAATATGAGCAGACGAGTGGAATTTTTGTCCCCTTACTTATTTTTCCATAATTGTCTAGATTGCGAGGCTCATTTTTTACAACCTTCAACATTGTACGACTCATATTTCACAATTTTCAACATTGTGAGACACTTTTTTTACATTTTTCTAATGTTTGCGACTGATATTTTAAGTATTTTAAACAATGCGCGACTCATTTTTTCACATTGTTGAATAGTCACCACCCATTTTTCTTACTTTTACATGCAAGACTCATTTTTCCACAATATGAACAGTGTGCGACTAATGTTTTCAAAAAATGAGGCGGCAGATGTTGCTGCACAAAGATAAAAAAGCCAACTGCCATAAATTTTATCCAAAAAAGAGCAACATGGCTTATTGGAGCTAATCAACCCTTTCTACATGTACTTTCAACAAGCACACAGACCAATGACAGTAGGACTACTGGCACTGACCGTTGGTTCATCAGCATGAAAAATGGGTGTCAAAAATAGCACAAATAATGTAAAATGTGTAATATGCATGTATAACGATGAAACTTACCAACCACTCGACCAGGAAACATCTGTTGCAGACTATGTGGGAACTGGGATTCGGGATGCTCTCCCACTGGTATCATATGCAGATCAGTGGTCACAAGAACGTACACAACATCATTAATGTCAGCAATATATATCTCCAACTTCAAACACACAGCTTGCAAAATCGCTGAATATTGCACAAAAGCAGCTTCGTTACAAACTTCCAGCAACTCGAAATCCACAAGCAGTCTCGTTCCCCACCCACTTTGACTTCGTAGCGAAGGCATGTTTTTTTTGGGAAACCGTTAACATCTCACAACTAAACGTATACTACGGAGATTGACAAGTTGAAAAATAAATTACTGTAATCACTTCCAATTTGCGCACTAAGTTAAACTCCAGTTCCAGTTTGTCTTTATTGTTGAAATGTTACTCTACACATTCGCTTTGAAAATAGAGGTTGGCGTGTTGTTGGAAGTACATGTACATGTCGAATGTGTTATTGTAAAAACTATTGGTATTGTGTTTTAGTGCAGACATTGTATTTAAGTTTCGATTTCTAGCATAAATTTATATATTTTGTTAAATAATTTGCGTTTGAATGTGATTGTTTGTTGCTTACTTGCGAACTATTTTTTATGTGTAAATATGCATAGACGCTAGTGGATATGTAATCAGGTTACCATATTTACAACAATAAAATTTAACGGCTGTTTGTTTTTGTTTGTTTTGTTAATATTTTCTAAAACGTATGTTAAACGAGAGATGAAATTATTAATTAATTTGGGAATAAAATCGCAATATGTATTATTTAAAATCAAATTTTAAGTGTCTAGCGCGTGAATTGTCTCTTGGGGGTGAATTGTGTTTGGGTTGCTATTAACGCTATTAACGCTTCCAGCGAGTACTCATTTATAGCGATTGCGCAATAAAAAACACCACTTTTTCGTAAATTTATCAAAAACTGGACTTTTCCCAGATATGACGAATACGCCAAAAGGTAGATCGCATTCTGGTCCATATACATGTCAAATTTCAGCACAAGTGTTGGGCCAGTTTTCAAGACTCCCAAATCGCGGCTATAACCAGGAGCTTAACGAATTTTAGTCGCCATTATCATTCGTTCAATTGAACGTCATCAAATGATGACGTCAATATAGCACTCATTCCATACAAATCTGATCATTATAGGGTCATTTAATCTATAGCCTAGGTAGAAAGTAATTTATTATTTTTTTATTTAAAAACAGTAAGTAGGATTTCTATATACGTATTCTCATATTTTGACCAAGGCAATTATTTTTTAGTTTTAAAGCGCAAAATAGACGGATTTCTACCTTGTAACCACCAGATACATTGTATATTCTAATTGGCATAGATAAAATTAAATCTATAGCCTAGTTACAAAGTAATATATTATTGTTCAAACGGTACCCGCTTTTAAACTGAAAGTAGGATTTGTAGACATTTACGTCTATTTCTACAAACGCGATTATTTTTAAGTTTTAAAGCGCAAAAAAGACGGATTTCTACCTTGTAATCACCAGATATATTCTAAATGGCAAAGATAAAGATATGTTTCTTATTTATACTTAAATTTACTATGCCATGCAGTTAATTTTAAGGTGTGTGGCTCAAAGTCATTTAAAAAGATGAGCAAATATAATCATTTTTCTAAAAATAAATCATCCTCTGAAGCCCCCACTGAGATTCAAACTCAGACCTCTCTCCTCTGTGAAGGAAAGTATTCTATCTTGAAATACAAGGGCATGTAAGAGGAAAGTCAGCTATTTTAAATTTATCAACAAATAGATTTAAACAATATTTATATGGTATTAAAATATGCAAATATTAATGTAATATGACCAGAATTGGAGGTTCAAATCTTTGTAACTTTATTGTTCAAAGCAAAGAATTAAAGTTAAAATTGATGTACATGTAAGCATGTTGTTAATACTAAATTGAGTTTTTTTATGACTCCTTCGCTTCTGTATAGTATGAAATACATATCTCGTGTAACATAATTTCATGTAAACTCTGGACTTTAATGACGACAAGTTGGATGTATGGTTTCCTGTATTGTGTTTTAGGTCAGAATGGTTAACATTTTATACTTGACAAAGATTTGAACCTCCAATTCTGATCATCCGTCTCTTTCTCAAAATTTATTAAAAACCACACTATTTTTTTTAAAACTTGTGTATCAAATGCTAACCATTCTTACCTAAAACATGATTAAGGAAACCGAAATATTGACACAGCGAGTTATTTTATTCTTATGGAAGATTAAATTATGCATGACAAAAATACAATCGGAAATATTTTTTACAATCTCTTGATGCTTTAAAAATATTTTACTGTTAAATAAAATAACACGTCTGACTTGTCGTCATTAAAATCCAGAGTTTTAATGAAATTACGTTACACGAGATACGCATTTCATACCATATAAGAGCAAAGGAGATATTAAGAACTTAATTTAGTATAAGCGACACGCTTACCTAAATTTAAACTTTAATCCAATTCTTAAAACAATAAAGTTGCAAGATACAGTAACATGCACGCACTTCCATTTTGTGTGTTTTTTTTTTCGTTCCATTTTGTCAAAATTTATTTACAACCACACTCATTCTTAATAACATTTGTATCAAATGCTTACCATAACAAAGCCGTAATCCTGTCGCTGTAAGTTATTTTATTCCTATGAAAATTTAAATTATGCATGACAAACACAAAATCCAAAATAATTTTGGAATATTTCTATGCTTTAAAAAATATTTAACTGCACGGCCGACTTGTAGTCATTAAACCCAGAGTTTAAATGAAAATACGCCACACGAGATATATATGTATTTCATATCAAGTCATGTGTGCTGAATTAATGTTACTCAGCTTTACATATTCTACCATTTATTAATTAAACAGAACCTTGTCAAGTTGACGATGCTTATAATTTGAGAAGTTAATGATTTATAATCATCGAGGGGGGTATTCCAGACGTAAAACATTGCATCATTACATGGAAAACAGCTGCACAACTGTATGCGAAAGGTAAAACAGTATATTCTATCGAGAACTAACTTGCAATTTGCATAGCAACGTCCGAAATGTGCAAACTCCGACATCTATTTCGATATTTATAAATTCAAGATATAACGTTAACTGAACTGTTATACAGAAATCAAACTATAAAACTTGTGTTTTGATAAAAAAAATAAGCAAAGCAAACCAAAAAAAATTACCCTTTTAACGGCAAAACGATTAATTTATCCAATATTCAACACATGTATTTCCATTCAAATTATGCCCTTGAACTTTAACGGTTGATTGTCGTTTCGTGCCAATACCAGTTCGTGCCACTAATATTTGTGTTGTTTATTTTTAAAGGTAAGTTTCGTGAGAAATAAATGTGTTTGAAAACTTTCTCGCATGGTAATGGTATATAAAATTCAACTCATCGGACAAATTCAAGAACACAATGACACTTACCAAGTTTTCTGAACAACCGTACACAGCGCAAAATGCGGGAGCCGCGTGATGTCTATTTCCATATCCACGGGTGTGTTTATGTCAAATGCTAGTGTTTTTCAATAGATCGTATACTTATCTAAAAAACGGCGAAGTAGCGTTCACTTTAATTATTTGATGATGTTATTTTGTAAATACTTTCTCGCGTTCTTTTCGAACGTTCATTGGCAGCCATATTGAATGTTGGTTGTATACTTCCGAAATTATGTGTTTTAATGACTCTCAAAAATGTTTTTAGTGCAGAAATTGTATTTTTAAGTATCAATTTCTCGGATTTATTTTATATATTTTGTTAACTTATTTGCGTTTAAATTTGATTGTTTGTTGTTTACTTGCGAACTATTTTTCATGTGTACGCTAGTGGATATGTAATCAGGTTACCATATTTACATTAATGAAATTTAACTGTTGTTTGTTTTTGTTTGTTTTGTTAATATTTTCTAAACGGGTTCAGCTATGTATGTTAAACGCAATATGAATTTATTTATTAATTTGGGAATAAAATCGCAATATGTATTAATTAAAATCAAATTTGAAGTGTCTATCGCGTGAATTGTCTCCTTGGGTTGAATTGTGTTTGGGTTGCTATTAACGATATTAACGCTTCCGGCGAGAACTCATTTTATAGCGATTGCGCAATAAAAAACACCACTTTTTCGTAATTTTATCAAAAACTGGACTTTTCCCAGATATGACGAATACGGCCATCGTGTAGATCGAGTTCTGGTCCATATACATGTCAAATTTCAGCAAAAGTTACAGACCAGTTTTCAAGACTCCCAAATCGCTGCTATACGCTGGAGCTTAACGAATTTTAGCCCCCTTTATCATTCGTTCGATTGAACGTCATCAATGATGACGTCCAATACAGCACTCATTCCATATTAAGCTACTTTTTATATGGGTAATATTTGGAGCGTACAAAGGGTGAAAGACCAATTATGTGGTGGGAATTTTTTGTTCTTTGTCTATATTGTTGCGCAAGAATTTTGTGCGCAACATTCAAGCCCCGATATAAGACACTTAATAACAACGGATTGCAATAATATTTACATACCTGTGTAGATAATTCATTTCTCGATAATGTTCCATAAAAATTATGTAATGACACTTTGAATTTTGCACGCCTGAGCAATTTAAATCTAACCACTATTCAATTTTTCAATATCTCTCGATTCGCTCGCTGTGTAGATATAAATCAATAACACAACCTCGATGTAAAGCATCTGGTTTAAAGTGGAAGAATAAACAGCGTAAAATACATTTTGCGTTCGTCTGTTGTGGTGCAGCGCGTTACATAGTAAACCGATGTTATACTTTTCTGGATTAATTTAGCATTGTTTTTTTTCTAAATTGACAATTAAAAAGTTCTGAAATAAAGTACATCTTTTATTTTTATACTGTACATAAATAATATTGATACAGATCGTACAGTATACCGTCCTTTGTAACGTAGAATGTAAGTACATAAAACAACACAGACAGAGGTGCGAAAAAGACATGCATAAACACTTCCTGAAACTTAGAACAGTGAATAGAAACTGCACCATATCTGTTTTGAACATATGCTTATTAAATCGACAAAGATTAGCATACTAGATCTAGTTAGGTAAAAGCTCATGTTAAATAAAATTACGCGTACACGTTACACCGTAATGCCTTCTTCTAATTGGTTCATATTTAAATCAGTTTCATGACATGGCTACAGGTCAGTGATTGTTTTGCGATTTAAGCAGAAGTTTAACTGAAGAATTTATGCCTTTCTAACTTCGAATCGACGATATTTGATTTAAAAATGAACTTCTGAATTAAAACTGAATGAGTTGGTAATGTTATTTTGCAATTTAACGCAAATTGATGAAAATTTAAACTTTCTGGTTTCCACCACAAAAAAGGTCCTTCAACGATGAGACGTTCCAAAGAATTTAGCCCATATAAAAAGTATCTCTAAATTCTTTGCGCGTCTTATAAATGAGACTATTACAGGTGTATTCACCGGAATCGCTCGAAAACCCGTCATTTAAATCGGAATGGCACTTCTTCTTCTTCTTCCCATTATTAACAGGGCTTCTCTGGAGCATCAACGCAATTTGACTATTCAATGTGTCTTGGGCCTGGTTAGAACCAGTACTTGCTGTCTTTGGGGTAGTTCTTTAATGCTCTGAGCTTTTTTGAGTACATAGTACATAGTTACGTACAACACAGAGTTCTTCCTGTTAACTCAATTTTTTATGATAAAAAAATATGCCTCATGTATGTCTATAAAATCGAGTTCAATCAACCTAATACATCGTAACAAACACAATACCTGTTATAATTGACATCAATTGGCGCTATTTCCCCCGTAGAAATATACCAGAAGTTCTATGTATTCGAACAGATACAAGTACAGAGTCATTTGTGCAGAAATACTTAAAACAAAAACTTAACACAAAAATGTTATCAGACCAAAAGCCTAAGTTTTCAATTGACCATTCGGTCTATCTTACAGAGGTTCCAGAGAAAGTCGCTGTATTGCGATTGCTTAATAAGACACGAGATCTATCTCCCAGAGGATTCTGGAGATAATCGATAGCATTATTTCAAATTCAGAATACTAGCATATACTCTAAATAAGTTACTCACATGGGCATCGACTGGAAACTTTGTCAGGATGGCACAAATCGTCCTCGGTTGTACACACTACAGGGGAAACACTCGTCTGCTATCGTTAATCGTCCTCTGTTGTACACACTACAAGGGAAACACTCGTCTGCTATCGTTGGCTACACGCCACTCATCCTCTTGGGATTACCCACCTAATGTACAGGCTAATCCTCCAGGGCAACACACACAGTTACAGGCTAATACTTACACAGGCTCACACTTATCCTCCTGGAAATACTTAACTCAGGGCATCACATTCCGTTCATGTCAGCCATCCGGATAGGAAGAGAGCATGGTCATTCGAAAGCACTCCCAGCAGGCATCCGCTTCCATCCGATTGGCCACATGTCTCCACATCATGCAGCATGACCCGACAGCATGTAGCTGGGTGCCAACTCTGCATGGGGGGGGGGTGTCACCTGATGGTCACCGGCTTGCACTAAAAAAACTTACACATTTTCATTAACCGTTGACGTGTTTGAAACATTTGGTTTTTATTATTATTTAATAAGCAAGCACACAATTTCATGTAAGTTGTTTAAATTTGCGCATAAGTGATATATATATCATCTGTTTGTGTTTATTAGGCCGGAAAATAGTTTATGTCACTAATATTTTAAAGTAACGCCTGGATTCCGGGCGTCATATTTCCATGAGTTGCAACTCCCCTGGACCAGGCCGGAGTGTCAATAGCTGGCAGTGGGATCATTGCAACTATCTTTGGGGCAGATCAAAAGAAAGCTGTAACAGTGGGGTTTTGCATCCATGACCTCCAAATTGCTAGGGGTACACCATCTCCACTACATCACGGCAATTCAAAATTACAGTCGAAACCCGATGGCTCGAACTCGCTTGGCTCAAATTTCCGGATGGCTCGAACTCTCATCAAAGCATCGATTTTTCATTGCTATATATTCATATACAATTTTGTCGGATGGCTCGAATTCGCGAGGCTCGAATTATCGGATGGCTCGAACTGTTTTCACAGTCCCGGTGACAATTTTCACACGTTCTTTTGTTCGGATGGCTCGAACTCGCTTTGGGGTCGCATTAACTGTAAATCGATAAGACTGCTTGATTAAAGACAGTCAATAATTGATATAACACCAGTTGCAAACATGTCATTGACTTAATCGTAAATTGATTTGAGTAAAAGATGACATTTTGTATTCATGTAATCAGAAATTATCTCGGGGAGTGCGAAATCTCACAGCATGTTCATTCTCAACTGGATGTAAAAATGGTGGTTTCTCGATGACAGCTAAGGAACGCAACATATACTGACAAAATGTTATTCTCAAAATAGATAAATAAATATATAAATATAATACTGTCGCATATGTAAATGATGTGTATATAGTGCTGATGCATGTTTGTTCCTTAGTGCTCTGTGTAACCAAAAAATATTCAACATTAAAAATTGCTGATATAACTAACTATATGATATTTTTATTGTATTCGAAACTGTTTTAAAATATTGATAAATACAAGTATTAAGTATATATTTGGTCCTTATTAATTAAAAACGGATAGTATTAGGAAGTAGAACGGAGTTAAATCAATATGTGTACTCTTCAACTGGAGGTGAAAATGTACTACATAATTGTTCGTAAACAAAAAGTTATTATAAATCGGATGGCTCGAATTCAGGATGGCTCAAATTTTTTTTAACCGGTCACGACGAGTTTGAGCCATCGGGTTTCGACTGTATAGCAAAAAGACAGTAACTGGTATAGATCCTGATGTTCCATAGTCCTTACATGAAAAATTAATGTTTGCAGTTGCTGGCTGTTAGTGTACTGGCATCAGCTCTAGTCTATGTGGTTGTAAGCCTAGATAATGGCCTGGCTCTCACACCACCAATGGGTTGGCTGTCCTGGGAGAGATACAGGTGTAATACTGACTGTAAAACGGACCCAGATATCTGCATCGGGTAAGTTGTAAAATTAGCTTTGCTCTGGGAAAACAGAGCTTAATGCATGTGCGTAAAGTGTCCTCCTAGATTAGCCTATGCAGTCCATAAAGAATAATCAAGGACAACAATTCGCGTTTATGGGTTTTTTACTTGTTGGAAAGTCTTTTCTTTAGCAAAAAGCCAGTTAAGGTGGAAAATGTTGGCCTGATAAGCCTGTGAGGACTGCACAGGCTTATCTGGGACAACATTGATGCACATGTATAAAGCCCAGTTTTCTGAGAAGGAGACTCAAATATCCCTAGTACAGCCCTTTTGCATTTATCCCTTACTCTCCTAGTATTGGTCTTCCTCATAGTATCGTGCCTTGAACAAAAAACCTTCAAGAAGTGCTGGAAAATTGATTTTCAATGTGTAAAAGTTGTTATTTATTTGATTGTTATCCATGTCAGAGTATTAATTACGACAATCATTCTCATGAGTTCCTGTGTTCGTTGGAAAGTAGGTCATGTTTATTCCAGGATGATGCTATGATTTTAATTACGTAACACACAATTATGTTAGTTTGTTTATGGATTAATAGTAGCTTTATCAAATCTTTTATATGCCGCTTACAGGGTATTTTTTAATAAAATGTAAAAATATTTAAAGAACAACATGAGCAAGAGTTTTGTTTTATGCCCCCGGATCTAAAGATCAGGGGCATATTGTTTTTGTCCTGTATGTCTGTCATTCATTGTGTGAGTATCCCAAAACTTTAACCTTGGTTAAAGTTTTGCAATAACTTTTGCATTATTGAAGATAGCAACTTGATATAAGGCATGCATGTGTATCTCATGGAGCTGCAAATTTGAGTGGTGAAGGTCAAGGTCAAGGTGATCCTTCAAGGTCAAATATATGGCTTCAAGTGGCGCAATAGGGGGCGTTGTGATTCTGACAAACACATCTCTTGTTTCATTAAGTTACTTTTTTTTCGAACAAGTACATGCGCAAAGTAACAAATCTAGCAAACAATCAGAAGGGCCGATAAGTATGTGACAATTGTACATGAACGAGATTACTACAGGGAGCTAAGTCTAGCCAGTATTTTGTCAAAATGTTTTCGATTTAAATGCAGTTTTCGATGTTATGACCAATAATACACATTTAACTATAGATTGACATATAACACATGCGTGATTTTGTATTTTTTACTTTCAAAATTCGTATGTATACATTAAGAGGGCTGATACTATGGATAGATATGCTATAAGAAAAATTTACCAAGTATTGTGCTGTTGCTGTGGGTTGTAGTTTTAGTGGGTCAAGGTCACTCATGTCTTGGTGTTTTTTGAAAATAGTCGTGTTTCTTGTTAGAATGGATTGCATGATATGAAAACATCTACTGCAGTATTCCAGTAGTGAAAAGTATTTAAAAATGCTTCTTGCTGGATTATAATTTATGAAAACAGTTGATTTACTTTGGCATCCTCAATCACTCCTCAAACATTTAAAGGAAAGTTTAAGCTCTGAATTTGTTCAATTTTTATTTGCTGTTATTTTTTGAAGCTCCACAATATGCAAGTTTTGCTAGGAATAGCTTAAGAGCTTTCTTTAAAATCTAAAATATGTAGTCTCCATATAAAATTGACCGCACAAAACAAGTTTGGTAACTTAAATGTGAAATTTGTTAAAATTAAAATGACCAGATAGGGTAGCATACAGCAGTCCTACAGTCAGTCTGTCTGTTAGTCAGGCATTTTGTTTTCCGCAGGTTTTTAACGCAAAGCTTTCAGATAATGAGCTTATTTTTGGTATGTGAGTCTTTCTACATGAACTTTAGATTAAGCGTGAGTAACCTATCAGACAAATGATTTTTATGTCCCCCACTATAGTAGTGGGGGGAAATATTGTTTTGTTGCCCTGTCTGTTGGGTTGGTTGGTCTGTTGGTCTGTTGGTTGGTTTGCGCCATGTTTAACATTTTGCAATAACTTTTGCTATATTGAAGATAGCAACTTCATATTGGCATGCATGTGTATCTCATGAAGCTGCACATTTTGAGTGGTGAAAGATCAAGGTCATGGTCATTCTTCAAGGTCAGAGGTCAAATATATGTGGCCAAAATCGCTCATTTTATGAATACTTTTGCAATATTGAAGATAGCAACTTGGTATTTGGCATGCATGTGTATCTCATGGAGCTGCACATTTTGAGTGGTGAAATGTCAAGGTCAAGGTCATCCTTCACAAGGTCAAGGTCATCCTACAAGGTCAAACATCATATAGGGGGACATTGTGTTTCACAAACACATCTTGTTATACTTAGAAAATTGAAAATTTTGGTTAAGTTTTGTGTTTAGGTCCATTTTATTCCTACAGTATCAAAGCTATTGCTTTTATACTTGCAACACTTACTAACTATCATAAGGGGACTGTGCAGGCAAAGTTATGTAGCTCTGACTGGCATTTTGACAGAATTATGTGCCCTTTTTATACTTAGAAAATTGAAAATTTTGTTAAGTTTGTTTTTTAGGTCCACTTTATTCCTACAGTATCAAAGCTATTGCTTTCATACTTGCAACACTTATTAACTATCATAAGGGGACTGTGCAGGCAAAGTTATGTAACTCTGACTGGCATTTGGACGGAATTATGGGCCTTTTATACTTAGAAAATTTAAGTATAAATTACTTATATTCCCTCCCCCCCCCCCCCCCCCCCCCCCCCCCCCCCCCCCCCCGAAATTTTGTTGTTGTTTTTGCATTTGTTTCCGCATTTTTGGGAGATATTGTAATAAATGTCCGCACCCTCACACTATACACCCCTCTTCACTCCACCTCTCCCTTCTTGTGATTTAAATTGAGAGTCCCTTCACCTTAAAAAGAAAATAGATGAGCGGTCTGCACCCGCAAGGCGGTGCTCTTGTTAAGGGTTGGCCTACAGCAACTTTTCACAGCAATTTGTTAAACGGTCATGATGTACTGCTTGCGCAGGAACCATTTTTTTCTGGTCGTCTCGATCGAATTTTTTAGTGTTCTGCAGTTATGGGTTAAAAAAGTTACGAAACACTATATTTGGCATTCGAATTCAGCGTCAAAATCGTTTCTGCTAGATTGGGTTTTTTTTTTTTTTAAATTAAAGAAAAAAAAGCGCTATGGTTAAGAAGGCCACAAAAATGAGTGCGAGGGGTAAAAAAAAAAAATAATTTTTTTTTCCATTTAAAAAAATAGGTGCGGCAAATCCGATGACCAACAGATCAATTTGGAGTGGCCTTAGTTATTTTTTTTTCGAAAACGGAACTGGAACAGAACTCAGAAATTGCATATTAGAAACAGGCATCAAGGGCAATGCTTAAACTCTTATCCGTTTGTTATCAGTATTGACTGCACTGTCTATTCTCGAACTACACTTAAAGCACATGCATTAAGACCAGTTTTCCCAGAATGGGCTAATGTATTTTTCAGTGAGAAACTCTACATGGACATGGCTGACCTGCTGGGTCAGAGGGTTACAAGGACGTGGGCTATGAGTATGTGAATATTGACGACTGCTGGATGGCACGACAGAGAGATGCTAACGGGGCACTAATGCCTGATCCTGACAGGTTCCCTAGGCGGGATAAAGGCACTGGCAGATTATGTATGTACATAGTACTTTTTACTGGTGACTTGTGGCCAATGCTTGAAGTGAGCCACAATCTGAGAAAACAGGGTTTAATGTATGTGCATAGTGTTATTGTAGGTAAAACACTTAAAGCCTTAACTTTTCGCTAAAAGTGACTTCCTTTAAACAAAAATACAATAAAGGTGGGAAAATGTCCTCACTGACCAGCCTGTCAAGTTTTGTTCCTTAATGAAACACACTACACTTATTTTTTTATATGTAACATTATAAACAAACTACTGTTTATGGTCAACACAATTTACATTTTAAACATGATATGAGTATGTGAGTGAAAAATGCTTGACAGTCAAGCTTTGAAACTTATGTATATGTGTACCTTATTTATATGTAAGATTTAGGGGCACACTTCAAGCCCTCAATTTTTCAGGACTTTTTCCTCAATACTTGGTAATATACAAACTCAATGTTGAATTGATTTAAAGGTACATGCCAAAGGCCCTGAAGCTGGGTATCTATGAGGATTTTGGAACAATGACCTGTGGGGGATACCGGGTAGCAAGTTCTACATGCAGAAGGACGCTGAAACCTTTGCCTCCTGGGGCATTGACATGTTGAAACTGGACGGATGTTACACAGACACTGGAGATATGGAATTTGGTACTTAAGCTAGGTGATGACACCTTTTATGTGTAAATAGATCCATATAGGCAGTATGTTATTATTATGGATTTTTTGTCTGACAAACATTGTTATGGGTTATAGTTCAAGAATGAAGTAAAAAACTAAAATCTGGATCATGCAATAAGTCAAGTTGTAAACACGGTAAGTTGATGAAACCTTGGGTGTGGATTGAGGAGCATGTTAAACTATGTACTGGTATGTTATTTCAGTTTTGTTGTAATACAAAATTTGTGGTTGCTATGGCAACATATGATATTTTATAAAAATTATGAAATGTGGATCCTGTGATTACTCAAATAGTATGTTAGTAACTTAAAGGTTGATGAAACTTTGTATGTGAGTGACAGTGAATAGAGGGCCATATAGGGGAATGGGCAGGTTATTATAGTGTAGGCTGTCTTTTCAAAAAATCTAGAACACGATAACCTAACAAGTACTGGAGCTAAGTTGATTAAATTCAGTAATGAGTATGGGACATATTTGGAATATTAATATTATTTCAGTTTTTTAGCTTGACTATTATATATAAAATATATATAGTGGAGCTATTATACTCACCCCGGAGGTCTGCGTTAGCGTCTGCCTTAGCGTTAGAGTGCAAATGTTAAAGTTTTCGTACTTCCCCCCAATATTTTCTTTGTCACTTGACATATTGCTTTCATATTTTGCATACTTGGTTTACCAACATGACCCCAACCTATAAACAAGAGCAGACAACTCTATCAAGCATTTTTGTCATAATTATGGCCCCTTTTCCACTTAGAATATGCAGCAAATGTTTAAAGTTTTCATACTACCCCATTTATTTTAATTGTCCCTTGACATATTGCTTTATATTTTGCATACTTGTTTACAAACATCACCCCAACCTATAAACATGAGCAAACAACTCTATCAAGCATTTGTCATAATATTGCCCCTTTATACTTAGAATATGCATATTATTGATAAATCTTATGTTAAAGTTTGCGTACTACCCCAAATATTTCCTATATCCTTTGACATATTGCTTTTATTTGTTGCATATTTGTTGACAACATGACCCCAACCTAAAAACAAGAGCAGTCCACTGTATCAAGCATTTTGACATAATTATGGCCCCTTTTACACTTAGATAATTGAACATTTTGCTTAATTGCCATAACTTCTTTATTTATGATCACATTTTATTATTACTTTGACAAAAACAACACTTACCTGAATACCACAATGGATTCCACCCAAACAATACCCCAAGCCCCTACCCAGAATCCCTTCCCCCCCCCCCCCCAACCTCCCCCCCCATTTTTTAAACATAATCTAATAAATACCACACACCACATTATACCCCCCTCTAAACCCCCCCCCACCCCCCTACCCCCCTCCTGCCCCTACCCCCCCCTGCCCCTACACCCCCCCCCCCCCCCCCAAAAAAAATAAATAATTTTTTTTCCTTTTTTTATTTTTGAAAGATCGTCTAATAAATTATTGAATATGAACAGTTTCCCCATGATGGCTTACATTATACTGTCAAGCACTCGAATAGTCGAGCCCCGCTGTCCTCTGACAGCTCTTGTTAGTCTGTCCATCTGTTTGACAGAAAATACGTATCCTTCAGTTAATCAAAAAGTACTTAGGCTATGTTGATAAAACTATAACTAAATGGACAGAATGTCATATGGGGAATACACACATAATTATAGTTTTTGTCAGACAACAATTGTGGTTGCTATCGTAACCAAAAAAAAGTGAACACTAAATCCTGGATCCTGCAACATTTTAAAAAGTACTTTAGCTAGGTTGGTGAAACTCAGTATGTGGAAAAATGGCCGTATGGGGAGTGTCAATCTGTCTGTCAGAAGCAAAAATCTGGAACTATACATTACATTAAATTAACTATTAAGTACTTTTGCTAAGTTGATGAAACTAAGTTTGTGGACTGCTAACGATATGCAGAAAATGAATTTTTCAGACAAATTGTGGTTTTATGGTTATAGCAATAAGTGAAAACTAAAATATTGATCTTTTACATCTCAAAAGTATTTCAGCTAAGTTGTAAAATCTCCCTCTACAAATCTACATTGTTAAACTTGCCTTTTATTCTATAAAACCAAAATTTGTATTGCTATTATTATAGGTTTTATTGATAACTAAATCTGCATTGTACCATAAATAAAATGTACTTAGAGCTTGGGATTATAAAACTGATGGAGATCCACTTTGTTCCATAAAACGTGTCAAGTACTGCTGTGACAAAGCCATTGTATGAATCAGGAAGTTTTTAATATGAATTTTAAATTTGAAGTCATTGCATGATTGTGTTTTGCACAAACAATACATTAATTATTTAGCTTCAGTTTAAAGATCTATAAATAACAATTGTCAACTAAAATTTTAAAACCTAAAGTGATATAACTTCTTGGATTCATACCATACTGCTTAAACATGGTTGTAAATAATTATAAGTATAGTTTTTTATGCCCCCAGTAGGGTGGCAAATAGCATTTGAACTGTCTGTCTGTCCGTCCATCCGAAAACTTTAACATTGGCCATAACTTTTGCAATATTGAAGATACATGTAGCAACTTGATACTTGGCATGCATATGTATCTCATGGAGCTGCACATTTTGAGTGGTGAAAGATCTGATCAAGGTCATCCTTCAAGGTCAAAAGTAAAAAATACAATCCGAGGGAAGTAATCAGCTTTAAAAGGGAGGTAATTTCTAACCTGCCAATGATATATTGAAATTTTAATTCAAAGCAGCGCAATAGGGGCATTGTGTTTCTGACAAACACATCTCTTGTTTTTATATTAAATATAAATTTTAATCATAAAGGTTTTTTAAATGTTTGAAGTTAGCATATTGTTTGTATGAAATGTAAATAAATCCCCAAATGCACAATCTTATACAACTCTCTGAGGTTGAGTGAATATAGTGGCTTTATGTAAGCGTATTTGTCAATTTGTTTTTTCTGCGAGTGAATATCAGTTCACATTCTATGGTTCTCTGTCAATAATTGTTTAATAATATGAACTGGTAAAATTTAGCTGATGTTATATG